>NC_141602.1:46035454-46194673 GCF_047967505.1 Dipteris shenzhenensis | reverse complement strand
ACAAATTTCAATAAGAAATTAATTGAAATAGAACTCAAAAACCTCTAACAAGAAACTAATTGAAAAAGAATTGTAAGTAAAGAAAAAGAATTACAAGACGAATTGTAGAATTGCGAGTAAAGAAAAAGAATTGCAAGTACTTGGAAAAAGTGAAAAAGTAAGGCTCCGCTTATCCTTGCTCTTCCGCTCTTGGTTGCTTCAATGAAATGAGGAGAGAATGAGAATGAATGAATGGAAAGATGAGTATATATAAGAAAAACTAGCCCACTCCTCCACTCACGAATAAATTTGAATTTTTAAAAAAAGAGAGGAAATTTGAATTCATTCTTCTAGATAAATTTGAATTCAAATTTGTGTTCAACATGCTTCTTGATACTTTCTTCTCGTACGTCCCTCTTCATTCTTCTCGTAAGTCTCTTCTTATTTGTCGCTCTTGCTCGTGGTCGTTCTACTCTTAGCAGTAAGAATTCGACCTCCCTCCCTCTACTCCTCTCCTCTTCTCTATGTAGTGGGCTCTCTCTCTCTCTAATGGAGCTCCCTCTCTAGTCGCATATCTCTCTCTCTCTAGTCGCATACCTTCCTCTCTCCCTCAAGTCTTCTCATCTCTTCTCTCTCTCTAGTCGCTTACCTTCCCTCTCCCTAAAGTCTTCTCATCTCTCTTCTCTCTCTACTAGTGTTTCCCTCTCCATCACGTCTTCTCACCTCTCTCTCTCTAGTCGTGTACCTTCCCTCTCCACTTCCACTCTAACTCCTCTCCACTCCCTTCCCTCTTCTCTCACCCGGGGGCCGCGGCCCCCAGGAGTCCTCTCTCTCTCTCTCCTTCTCTCTCTCTCCTCCCCTCCCCTTCCCTCCTCGCTCTCACTCCTCTCCCTCCCTTACTCCTCTCACTTTCCTCTCATCCCTAGGGGCTACGACCCCCAAGAGTCCTCTCTCTCTCTTCCTTCTCTCTCTCTCCTCCCCTCCCCTTCCCTCCTCGCTCTCACTCCTCTCCCTCCCTTGCTCCTCTCACTCTCCTCTCATCGCTGGGGGCCGCGGTCGCCACCTCTCTTTGCCCTCCCTCTCTACCCCGTTTCCCCCTTCTTTCTCTCTCCCTCCCCTCATCTCTCTCTCTCTCCTCTCCCTTTCCTCACTCCTCTTGCCCTGGGGGCCGTGGCCGCTAGGACCCCCCCCCTCTCTCTCTCTCTCTCTCTCTCTCTCTCCCCCTCCCCTCCCTCCCCTCACTCCACTCTCTCTCTCCCCTCCCTTTTCCTCACTCCTCTCACCCTGGGGCCGCGGCCGCTAGGCCCCCCCCCCCTCTCTCTCTCTCTCTCTCTCTCTCTCTCTCTCTCTCTCTCTCTCTCTCTCTCCTCCCTCCCCTCACTCCTCTCTCTCTCTCCCCTCCCTTTTCCTCACTCCTCTCACCCTCCTCTCTCTCTCTCTCTCTCTCTCTCTCTCTCTCTCTCTCTCTCTCTCTCTCTCTCTCTCTCTCCCTCTCTCACTCCTCTCTCTCTCTCTGCCTCCCCTCCCTCTCACCATGGGGGCTGCAGCCGCCAGGACCCCCCCCCCCTCTCTCTTCTCTCTCTCTCTCTCTCTCACTCCCCTCCCTCCCCTCACTCCTCTCTCTCTCTCCCCTCCCTTTTCCTCACTCCTCTCACCTTAGGGGCCGTGGCTGCCAGGACCCCCCCCCCCTCTCTCTCTCTCTCTCTCTCTCTCTCTCTCCCTCACTCCTCCCGCCGTCCCCTCACCCTCCCGCCGCCTCCCCCTACCCCGCCGCCCCCTACCCCTGCTCCACCTCCCTACCCCCGCTCCCCCCTCCTGCCTCCCTACCCCCGCTCCCCCTCCCGCCTCCCCCTACCCCCGCTCCCCCCTACCCCCGCTCCCTACCCCCACCGCCCCCTACCCCCTCCCCCCCTCTCGCCTCCCTACCCCCGCTCCCCCCTCCCGCCTCCCCCCTCCTGCCTCCCTACCCCCGCCCCCTACCCCGCTGCCCACTACCCCCCCTCCCCCCTCCCGCCTCCCCTACCTCCGCTCCCCCCTCCCGCCTCCCCCTACCCCATCGCCCCCTAGCCTGCCTTCCCCTACCCCTACTCCCCCCTCCTGCCTCCCTACCCCCGCTCCCCCTCCTGCCCCCTCACCCTCCCGCCGCCTCCCCTACCCTCGCTCCCCCATCCCCCCTCCCTACCACCACTCCCCCCTCCCCACCCCCTCACCCTCCCGCCGCCTCCCCCTACCGCTGCTCCCCCCTCCTGCCTCCCCCTACCCTGCCGCTCCCACCTCCCCTACCCCGCTCCCCCCTCCCACCTCCCTACCCCCTACTGCCGCCCCCTACCCCCGCTCCCCCTCCTGCCTCCCCCTACCACTGCCCCCTTACCCTCTGGCCGCCTCCCCCTACTGTCGCTCCCCCCTCTTCCGCCGCCTCCCCCTCCCACCACCCCTCTCGCTGCCTCCTCCCTCCCTCCTTTCCTCCCTCCCTCCTCTCCCCCCTCTCTCTGCTCCCCCCCTCCCGCCGCCTCCCCCCTCCATCCCCCCTCTGCCGCCGCCTCCCCCTATCGCCTCTCCCTCCCGCCGTTGCCTCCTTTCCTCCCTCTCTCTCCCCCTCCATCCCCCCACCTCCCTCTCGAACCTCTCTCTCTCATACCCCCTCTCTCTCTCCTCCCTCCCTCCTTTCATCCCTCTCTCTCCCCCCTCCACTTCCCTCTTCATCCTGGAGGCCACGGCCCCCAAGGCTCCTCTCCTTCTCTCTAGATTTTCTCTCTCTAGTTCCTCTCTCTCTTTCTTTCTTTCTCTCTCTTCAAATTAAAAAAAAAACAAATCTACAAAACTTAGATAAATAATTAATCAAAAATTTTACAAGTACCTGGAAAAAGTTTGTAACTTTGCTCTTTCTTACTTTCTTGCTCTTCCTTCCTTGCTTTCTTGCTCGTCCTTGCTTTCTTGCTTCAATGAATGAAATGAGGGGAGAATGAATGAAGAAGGAAGACTATATATAAGAAAAACTAGGTTTTCCTCCTCCTCTCCTATTGGCTTTCCATTCCTCCCCTCTCTCCTATTGGCTTTCCATTCCTCCCCTCTCCCATTGGCTCCCATTACTCCCCCTCTCCCATTGGACCCCCATCCCTCATCCCAATCTTCCATTGGCCCTCCCCCCATCCATTTCTTCTTCCTCCCCCATTGCCACCACTCCCATCCCACATTTCCACCACGTCCCATACTCCTCCCATTTCCCCATCCCACCCTTCCATTTCCCAAAATCCCATATTTCCCCATCTCACCCTCCTCTTTTTCATCCCCTATTAACTCCTCTCACTCATTTCACTCCCTTATTATCCTACTCCCCTATTACCTCCCCTCTCCCATTCCATTCCTCCCTCCCCACTCTCACTTCCACTTCCCATTACTCACTTGCCATTTGCAAACTATTAATATATTATTATACTATTTTTTATACTTATTATCATACACCCCCTCTCCCATTCCACCCCTCCCTCCTCACTCCCACTTCCACTTCCCATTACTCACTTGCTATACACATTTGCAAACTATTAATATATTATTATATGATTTTTTATACTATTTGCAAACTTACATGTGGGCAAAAGCACAGGTGTCAAAGCGATCCTATCGTGGTCATACAACAACTGTGCTTTTATTCAAGGGCATATTTACAAGGGCGTATTTATCCTCATCAACAAGCTTATTTTAGCTTTTATTTTGACACAATACTCAAGGTATGAAGTGCATAATTTGTGCACTAGGTGTTACTTTGTTGTATCAAAATTGTTTGCCACACACACACACATATACACATACCGAGAATTTGCTAATATTATCGCATCTACATTTTTCTGATGGGCATAAAACTTTGTACACGCCTCAACCTAGGTCATATTGACTTGCATACAAAGTGGTGCACCCATCCCATAAGTACTTGTTCGGATAACACACCTGCAAACATATTTTATGATGATTGTGCATAACACTAGGAACAAAATGGTGTATAATGTGCAATCGACTATGCAAAGCATATCCAATGGACACAAGACTTTGCACGTTCCTCAACCTAGGTAGTATTGACTTGTGTGCAAAGTGGCATCCCCATCCGATAAGTACTTGTTTGAAAAACACACCTAGGATCGTGTTTTTTGACGGTTCTACATGACACCAAGGCAAAAACGGTATTTAATACTCAATCTACCATGCAAAGCATATCCGATGGACACAATACTTGCATGTGCCTCAAAAGCGGTGGTATGGTGTTCCATGCAAAGTGGAACGCCCATTCAATAAGTACTTGGTATGATAATACACCTAAGAGCGTGTTCTTTGACGGATGTGCATAACACTAGGGGGGAAACGGTGTATAGTGTGTGATCCCCCATGCAAAGCATAACCGATAGACACAATACTGTGCACGCACATCAACCTAGTTGAAATTGACTTTCTTGCAAAGTGGCTCCCCCATCCGACAAGCACTTTTTTGAATATCACACCTAGGACCATGTTTTTTATCGGTTGTCCATGACACTAAGGCAAAAATGTTGTTTTATGCTTGATCGACAATGCAACACATATCCGATCGTCACAATACTTTGCACACATCTCAACCTAGGTGTTATTGACTTACATGCAATGCCATCCCATAAGTACTTAGTCGAATAACACATCTAAGACCATGTTTTTTGATGGTTGTGCATGACACTAAGGCCAAAACGGTGTTTAATGCTTGATCGACAATGCAAAGCATATCCGATGGGCACAATACTTTGTGGATGTGCATATCACTACGGGAAAAACGATGGATAATGTGTGATCGACCATGCAAAGCATATCCGATGGTCACAATACTTTGCACGAACCTCAACCTAGTTGAAACAGACTTGCCTGCAAAGTGGAGCCCCCATCTGAGAAGTACTTGTTTGAATAACACACCTAGGACCGTGTTTTTTTATGGTTGTGCGTGACACTAAGGCAAAAATGGTGTTTAATGCTTGATCGACAATGCAAAGCATATCCGATGGGCACAATACTTTTCATGAGCCTCAAAAATTGTGCTATTGCATTGCATGCAAAGTGGTACACCCATCTGATAAGCAGTTGGTCGGATAACACACCTAAAAGAGTACTTTTTTATGGTTGTGCATGACACTGAGGCACAAATGGAGTTTAGTACGTGATATACCATACAAAGTACTTCCGATGGGCACAATACCTTGCACCCACCTCAACCTAGGTGTTATTGAGTTGCATGAAAAGCGGGGTGTCGGTTAGATAAGTACTTGATCCGATAACACACCTAGGATCGTGTTTTTTTACAAATGTGCTTGACACTAAGGCAAAAACAGTATTTAATGCTCAATCAACCATGCAATGCATATCCGATCAGCAGAATACTTTACTTGCACCTCAACCTAGGTGGTATTGACATGTTTGAAAAAAGGCACACCCATCAGATAAGTACTTGGTTGGATAACACACCTAAGGGTGAGTTTTTTTACGGATCTACATATCACTAGGGGGAAAACGGTGTATAATGCATGATTGACCATGCAAAGCATATCCAATGGTCACAATACTTTTCATACACCTCAACCTAGTTTAACTTGACTTGGGTGCAAAGTGGAGCCCCCATCCGATAAGTACTTGTTTGAATAACACACTTAGGACCGTGTTTTTCTATGGTTATGCATTACACTAAGGAAAAAACGGTGTTTTATGCTTGATCGACAATGAAAAGCATATCTGATGGGCACAATACTTTGCACACGCCCTAAACTAGGTGAAATTGACTTACATGCAAAGTGGAGCACCCATCCCATAAGTACTTGATCGAGCAGCGTGTTTTTTTACGAATGTGCATGACACTAGAGCAAAAATGGTATTTAATGCTCGATTGACCATGCAAAGGATATTCGATGGGCATAATAATTTTCCTGTGCCTCAACCTAGGTGGTATTGAAATGTGCTCAAAGAGGCACACCCATCCGATAAGTACTTGGTCAGATAACATACCTAAGGGCGTGTTTTTTTGCAAATGTGCATATCACTATGGCAAAAATGGTGGATAATGTGTGATCGACCATGCAAAGCATATCCGATGGTCACAATACTTTACACGCACCTCAACCTAGTTGAAAAGGACTTGCGTGCAAAGTGGAGCACCCATCCCATAAGTACTTGATCGAATAACATACCTAGCAGCGTGTTTTTTTACACATGTGCATGACACTAAGGCAAACACGGTGTTTTACGCTTGATCGACAATGCAAAGCATATCCAATGGGCATAATACTTTTCACACACCTTAAACTAGGTGAAATTGACTTACATGCAAATTGGAGGGCCCATCCCATAAGTACTTGATCGGATAACATACCTAGCAGTGTGTGTTTTTACGGATGTGCATGACACTAGAGCAAAAATAGTATTTATTGCTCGATCGACAATGCAAAGGATATCCGATGGGCACAATACTTTTCCGATGCCTCAACCTAGGTGGTATTGAAATGTTCTCAAAGACGAATACCCATCCAATAAGTACTTGGTCAGATAACATACCTAAGGGCGTGTTTTTTTGTGGATGTGCATATCACTACAGGAAAAACGGTGGATAATGCGTGATCGACCATGCAAAGCATATCCGATGGTCACAATACTTTGCACGAACCTCAACCTAGTTGAAACAGACTTGGGTGCAAAGTGGAGCCCCCATCTGTGAAGTACTTGCTTGAATAACACACCTAGAACCGTGTTTTTTTATGGTTGTGCATGACACTAAGGCAAAAACGGTGTTTTATGCTTGATCGACAATGCAAAGCATATCCGATGGGCATAACACTTTGCATACACCTTAAACTAGTTGGAATTGACATACATGCAAAGTAGCATTCCCATCCCATAAGTACTTGATCGGATAACACACCTAGCAGCGTGTTTTTTTACGGATGTGCATGACACTAGAGCAAAAATGGTATTTAATGCTCGATCGACAATGCAAAGGATATCTGATGGGCACAATACTTTTCTTATGCCTTAACCTAGGTGGTATTGACACGTTCTCAAAGAGGCACATCGATCAGATAAGTACTTGGTTGGATAACACACCTAAGGGCGTGTTTTTTTGCGGATGTGCATATCACTAGGGGAAAAAAGGTGTATAATGCGTGATCGACCATGCAAAGCATATCCGTTGGTCACAATAGTTTGTACGCACCTCAACCTAGTTGAAACAAACTTGCATGCAAAGTGGAGCCCCCATCTGAGAAGTACTTGTTTGAATAACACACCTAGGACCGTGTTTTTTTATGGTTGTGCATGACACTAAGGCAAAAACAAAGTTTTACGCTTGATCGACAATGCAAAGCATATCCGATGAGTACAATACTTTGCACACACCTTAAACTAGGTGGAATTGACTTACATGCAAAGTGGCATGCCCATCCCATAAGTACTTGATCGGATAACATACCTAGCAGCGTGTTTTTTTACGGATGTGCATGACACCAAGGCAAAAATGGTATTTAATGCTCGATGGACCATGCAAAGCATATCCGATGGGCACAATACTTTTCCTACACCTCAACCTAGGTGGTATTTACATGTTTCAAACAGGCACACCCATCCGATAAGTACTTAGTCAGATAACACACCTAAGGGCATGTCTTTTTGCAGATGTGCATATCACCAGGGGAAAAACGGTGTATAAAGCGTGATCGACCATGCAAAGTATATCCAATGGTCACAATACTTTGCATGCACGTCAACCTAGTTGAAAGATACTTGAGTGCAAAGTTGAGCCCCCATCCGATAAGTACTTGTTTAAATAACACACCTAGGACCGTGTTTTTTAATGGTTGTGCATTACACTATAGCAAAAATGGTGTTTTATGCTTGGTCGATAATGCAAAGCATATCCGATGGGCATAACAGTTTGCACACACCTTAAACTAGGTGGAATTGACTTACATGCAAAGTGGCACACCCATCCCATAAGTACTTAATCGGATAACATACCTAGCAGCGTGTTTTTTTACGGATGTGCATGACACTAAGGCAAAAATGGCATTTAATGCTCGATCGACCATGAAAAGCATATCCGATGGGCACAATACTTTTCCTAAGCCTTTACCTAGGTGGTATTGACATTTTTTCAAAGAGGCACACCCATCCGATAAGTACTTGGTCAGATAACACACCTAAGGGCATGTTTTTTTGCAGATGTGCATATCACTACAGGAAAAATGGTGTACATTGCGTGAACAACCATGCAAAGCATATCCGATGGTCACAATACTTTGCATGCACCTTAATCTAGTTGAAATAGACTTGCGTGCAAATTGGAGCCCCCATCCGATAAGTACTTGTTTGAATAACACACCTAGGACCGTGTTTTTTTATGGTTGTGCATTACACTAAGGCAAAAACGGAGTTTTATGCTTGATCGACAATGCGAAGCATATCCGATGGGCACAATACTTTTCACACACATTCAACTAGATTGAATTGAATTACATGCAATGTGGCATGCCCGTCCCATAAGTACTTGATCGGATAACATACCTAGCAGCGTGTTTTTTTTCGGATGTGCATGACACTAGAGCAAAAATAGTATTTAATGCTCGATCGACCATGCAAAGGATATCCAATGGGCACAACACTTTTCCTATGCCTCAACCTAGGTGGTATTGAAATTTTCTCAAAGAGGCACACTCATCCGATAAGTACTTGGTCAGATAACATACCTAAGGGCGTGTTTTTTGCGGATGTGCATATCACTACGGGAAAAATGGTGGATAATGCGTGATCAACCATGCAAAGCATATCCAATGCTCACAATACTTTGTACAAACCTCAACCTAGTTAAAACATACTTGCGTGCAAAGTGAAGCCCCCATTTGAGAAGTACTTGTTTAAATAACACACCTAGGACCGTGTTTTTTTATGGTTGTGCATGACACTAAGGCAAAAACGGTGTTTAATGCGTGATCGACAATGCAAAGCATATCCGATGGGTACAATACTTTGCATGAGCCTAAAAAATTGTGGTATTGCATTGCATGCAAAGTGGTACACCCATCTGATAAGCAGTTGGTCAGATAACACACCTAAAAGCGTGTTTTTTTATGGTTGTGCATGACATTGAGGCACAAACGGAGTTTAATACGTGATATACAATGCAAAGTACATCCGATGGGCACAATAATTTGCACCCACCTCAACCTAGGTGTTATTGAGTTGCATGAAAAGTGAGGTGTCGGTTAGATAAGTACTTGATCCAATAACACACCTAGGACTGCATTTTTTTACAAATGTGGTTGACACATGCAAAAACGGTATTTAATGCTCAATCAACAATGCAATGCATATCCGATCGGCACAATACTTTACTTGCACCTCAACCTAGGTGGTATCAATTGACTTGTTTGAAAAAATACACACCCATCAGATAAGTACTTAGTTGGATAACACACCTAAGGGCATGTCTTTTTACGGATGTGCATATCACTAGGGGGAAAACGGTGTATAATGCATGATCGACCATGCAAAGCATATCCAATGGTCACAATACTTTTCATGCACCTCAACCTAGTTTAACTTCACTTGGGGTGCAAAGTGGAGCCCCCATCCGATAAGTACTTGTTTGAATAACACACCTAGGACCGTGTTGTTTTATGGTTGTGCATTACACTAAGCCAAAAACGGTGTTTTATGCTTGATCGACAATGCAAAGCATATCCGATGTGCATAATACTTTTCACACACCCTAAACTAGGTGAAATTGACTTACATGCAAAGTGGAGCGCCTATCCCATAAGTACTTGATTGAATAACATACCTAGTAGCGTGTTTTTTTACGGATGTGCATGACACTAGAGCAAAAATGGTATTTAATGCTCGATCGACCATGCAAAGGATATCTGATGGGCACACTACTTTTCCTACACCTCAACCTAGGTGGTATTGAAATGTTCTCAAAGAGGTACACCCATCTGATAAGTACTTGCTCAGATAACATACCTAAGGGCGTGTTTTTTTACAGATGTGCATATCACTACGGGAAAAACGGTGGATAATGTGTGACCGACCATGCAAAGCATATCCGATGGTCACAATACTTTGCACGCACCTCAACCTAGTTGAAACGGACTTGTGTGCAAAGTGGAGCACCCATCCCATAAGTACTTGATTGAATAGAATACCTAGCAGCGTGTTTTTTTATGCATATGCATGACACTAAGGCAAAAACGGTGTTTTATGCTTGATCGACAATGCAAAGCATATCCGATGGGCATAATACTTTTCACACACCTTAAACTAGGTGAAATTGACTTACACACAAAGTGGAGCGACCATCCCATAATTACTTGATCGGATAACATACGTAGCAGCGTGTTTTTTTACGGATGTGCATGACATTAGAGCAAAAATAATATTTAATGCTCGATCGACCATGCAAAGGATATCGAATGGGCACAATACTTTTCCTACACCTCAACCTAGGTGGTATTGAAACGTTCTCAAAGAGGAACACCCATCCAATAAGTACTTGGTCAGATAACATACCTAAGTGCGTGTTTTTTTGCGGATGTGCATATCACTATGGGAAAAACGGTGGATGATGCGTGATTGACCATGCAAAGCATATCCGATGGTCACAATACTTTTCACGAACCTCAACCTAGTTGAATTAGACTTGCGTGCAAAGTGGAGCCCCCATCTGAGAAGTACTTGTTTGAATAACACACCTAGGACCGTGTTTTTTTATGGTTGTGCATGACACTAAGGCAAAAACAGTGTTTTATGCTTGATCGACAATGCAAAGCATATCCGATGGGCATAACACTTTGCACACACCTTAAACTAGGTGGAATTGACTTACATGCAAAGTGGCATTCCCATCCTATAAGTACATGATCGGATAACACACCTAGCAGCGTGTTTTTTTACGTATGTGCATGACACTAGAGCAAAAATGGTATTTAATGCTCGATCGACAATGCAAAGGATATTCGATGGGCACAATACTTTTCCTATGCCTCAACCTAGGTGGTATTGACATGTTCTCAAAGAGGCACACTGATCAGATAAGTACTTGGTTGTATAACACACCTAAGGGCGTGTTTTTTTACGGATGTGCATATCACAAGGGAAAAACATTGTATAATGCATGATCGACCATGCAAAGTATATCCGATGGTAATAATACTTTGCACACACCTCAACCTAGTTGAAACGAACTTGCATGCAAAGTGGAGCTCCCATCTAAGAAGTACTTGTTTGAATAACACACCTAGGACCGTGTTTTTTATGGTTGTGCATGACATTAAGGCAAAAACGGTGTTTTATGCTTGATCGACAATGCAAAGCATATCCTATGAGTACAATACTTTGCACACACCTCAAAATAGGTGGAATTGACTTACATGCAAAGTGGCACGCCCATCCCATATGTACTTGATCGGATAACATACCTAGTAGCGTGTTTTTTAACGGATGTGCATGACACCAAGGCAAAAATGGTATTTAATGCTCGATCGACCATGCAAAGCATATCCGATGGGTTCAATACTTTTCCTACACCTCAACCTAGGTGGTATTGACATGTTTTCAAACAAGCACACCCATCCGATAAGTACTTGGTCAGATAACACAACTAAGGGCGTGTTTTTTTGCGGATGTGCATATCACTAGGGAAAAAACGCTGTATAATGCGCGATCGACCATGCAAAGTATATCCAATGGTCACAATACTTTGCATGCTCCTCAACCTAGTTGAAAGATACTTACGTGGAAAGTCGAGCCCCCATCCGATAAGTACTTGTTTGAATAACACACCTAGGACCGTGTTTTTTTATGGTTGTGCATTACACTAGAGCAAAAATGGTGTTTTATGCTTGATCGACAGTGCAAAGTATATCCGATGGTCATAACTCTTTGTACACAGCTTAAACTAGGTGTAATTGACTTACATGCAAAGTGGCACGCCCATCCCATAAGTACTAATCGGATAACATACCTAGCAGCGTGTTTTTTAACGGATGTGCATGATACTAAGGCAAAAATGGTATTTAATGCTCGATCGACCATGCAAAGCATATCCGATAGGCACAATACTTTTCCTACACCTGAACCTAGGTGGTATTACATGTTTTCAAAGAGGCACACCCATCCGATAAGCACTTGGTCAGGTAACACACCTAAGGGCGTGTTTTTTTGCGGATGTGCATATCACTACAGGAAAAATGGTGTATAATGCGTGATCGACCATGCAAAGCATATCCGATGGTCACAATACTTTGCACGCACCTCAATCTAGTTGAGAGAGACTTGTGTGCAAAGTGGAGCCCCCATCCGATAAGTACTTGTTTGAATAACACGCCTAGGACCGTGTTTTTTTATGGTTGTGCATTACACTAAGGCAAAAACGGTGTTTTATGCTTGATTGACAATGCAAAGCATATCTGATGGGCACAATAGTTTGCACACACCTTCAAATAGGTGGAATTAACTTACATGCAAGGTGGCGCACCCGTCCCATTAGTACTTGATCGACCATGCAAAGCATATCCGCGATGGTCACAATACTTTGCACGAACGTCAACCTAGTTGAAACAGACTTGCGTGCAAAGTGGATCCCCCATTTGAAAAGTACTTGTTTGAATAACATACCTAGGACCGTGTTTTTTAATGGTTGTGCTTGACACTAAGGCAAAAACGGTGTTTTATTCTTGATCGACAATGCAAAGCATATCCGATGGGCATAATAGTTTGCACACACCTTAAACTAGGTGGAATTGACTTACATGCAATATGGCACACCCATCCTAAAAGTACTTGATCGGATAACACACCTAGAAGCGTGTTTTTTGACGGATGTGCGTGACACCAGAGCAAAAATGGTATTTAATGCTCGATCGACAATGCAAATGATATCCGATGGGCACAATACTTTTCCTATGCCTCAACCTAGGTGGTATTGACATGTTCTCAAAGAGGCACACCAATCAGATAAGTACTTGGTTGGATAACACACCTAAGGGCCTGTTTTTTTACGGATGTGCATATCACTAGGGGAAAAAATGTGTATAATGTGTGATCGACCATGCAAAGCATATCCGATGGTCACAATACTTTGTACACACCTCAAAGTAGTTGAAACGGACTTGCATGCAAAGTGGAGCCCCCATTTGAGAAGTACTTGTTTGAATAACACACCTAGGACCGTGTTTTTTAATGGTTGTGCATGACACTAAGGCAAAAACGGTGTTTTATGCTTGATCGACAATGCAAAGCATATCCGATGAGTAAAATACTTTGCACACACCTTAAAATATGTGGAATTGACTTACAAGCAAAGTGGCATGCCCATCGCATAAGTACTTGATCGGATAGCATACCTAGCAACGTGTTTTTTTCCGGATGTGCATGACACTAGAGCAAAAATAGTATTTAATGCTCGATCGACCATGCAAAGGATATCCGATGGGCACAATACTTTTCCTATGCCTCAACCTAGGTGGTATTGAAATGTTCTCAAAGAGGCACACCCATTCGATAAGTACTTGGTCAGATAACATACCTAAGGGCATGTTTTTTTGCGGATGTGCATATCACTACGGGAAAAACGGTGGATAATGTGTGATCGACCATGCAAAGCATATCCGATGGTCATAATACTTTGCACAAACGTCAACGTAGGTGAAACAGACTTGCGTGCAAAGTGGAGCCCCCATCTGAGAAGTACTTGTTTGAATAACACGCCTAGGACCGTGTTTTTTTATAATTGTGCATGATACTAAGGCAAAAACGGTGTTTTATGCTTGATCGACAATGCAAAGCATATTCGATGGGCACAATACTTTGCACACACCTTCAACTAGGTGGAATTAACTTACATGCAAAGTGGAGCGCCCATCCCATAAGTACTTGATCGGATAACATACCTAGCAGCGTGTTTTTTTACGGATGTGCATGACACTAGAGCAAAAATGGTATTTAATGCTTGATCGACAATGCAAAGGATATCCAATGGGCACAATACTATTCCTATGCATCAACCTAGGTGGTATTGACATGTTCTTAAAGAGGCACACCCATCCGACAAGTACTTGGTTGGATAACACACCTAAGGGCGTGCTTTTTTACGAATGTGCATATCACTAGGGGAAAACCGGTGTATAATGCGTGATGGACCATGCAAGCATATCTGATGGTCACAATACTTTGTACGCACCTCAACCTAGTTGAAACAGACTTGCATGCAAAGTGGAGCCCCCATCTTAGAAGTACTTGTTTGAATAACACACCTATGACTGTGTTTTTTTATGGTTGTGCATGACACTAAGGCAAAAACGGTGTTTTATGATTGATTGACAATGCAAAGCATATCGGATGAAAAAAATACTTTGCAAACACCTTTAACTAGGTGGAGTTGACTTACATGCAAAGTGGCATGCCCATCGCATAAGTACTTGATGGGGTAACATACCTAGCAGCTTGTTTTTTTACGGATGTGCATGACACCAAGGCAAAAATGGTATTTAATGCTCGATCGACCATGCAAAGCATATCCGCCGATGGGCACAATCCTTTTCCTACACCTCAACCTAGGTGATATTGACATGTTTTCAAACAAGCACACCCATCTGATAAGTACTTGGTCAGATAACACACCTAAGGGCGTGTTTTTTTATGGATGTGCATATCACTAGGGGAAAAATAGTGTATAATGCGTGATTGACCATGCAAAGTATATCCAATGATCACAATGATTTGCATGCACCTCAACCTAGTTGAAAGATACTTGTGTGCAAAGTCAAGACCGCATCCGATCAGTACTTGTTTGAATAGCACACCTAGGACCGTGTTTTTTTATGGTTGTGCATTACACTAGAGCAAAAATGGTGTTTTATGCTTGATCGACAATGCAAAGCATATCCGATGGGCATAAAACTTTGCACATACTGTAAAATAGGTGGAATTGACTTACATGCAAAGTGGCACGCCCATCCCATAAGTAGTTAATCAGATAACATACCAGCAGCGTGTTTTTTACCGGATGTGCATGACACTAAGGCAAAAATGGTATTTAATGCTCGATCAACCATGCAAAGCATATCCGATGGGCACAATACTTTTCCTACACCTTAACCTAGGTGGTATTGACATGTTTTTCAAAGAGTCACACTCACCCGATAAGTACTTAGTCAGATAACACACCTAAGGGCGTGTTTTTTTTCAGATGTGCATATCACTACAGGAAAAACGGTGTATAATGCGTGATCAACCATGCAAAGCATATCCGATGGTCACAATACTTTGCACACAACTCAATCTAGTTGAAACAAACTTGCGTGCAAAGTGGAGCCCCCATCCGATAAGTACTTGTTGGAATAACACACCTAGGACCGTGTTTTTTTATGGTTGTGCATTACACTAATGCAAAAACGGTGTTTTATGCTTGATCCACATTGCAAAGAATATCTGATGGGCTCAATACTTTTCACAAACCTTCAAATAGGTGGAATTGACTTACATGCAATGTGGGGCACCCATACCATAAGTACTTGATCGGATAACATACCTAGCAGCGTGTTTTTTTACGGATGTGTATGACACTAGAGCAAAAATAGTATTTAATGCTCGATCGACCATACAAAGGATACCTAATGGGCACAACAATTTTCGTACACCGCAACCTAGGTGGTATTGAAATGTTCTCAAAGAGGCACACCCATCCGATAAGTACTTGGTCAGATAACATACCTAAGGGCGTGTTTTTTGCGGATGTGCATATCACAACGGGAAAAATGGTGGATAATGCGTGATTGACCATGCAAAGCATATCCGATGGTCACAACAATTTGCACCAACCTCAAACTAGTTGAAACAAACTTGCGTGCAAATTGGAGCCCCCATCTGAAAAGTACTTGTTTGAATAACACACCTAGGACTCTGTTTTTTTATGGTTGTGGATGACACTAAGGCAAAAATGGTGTTTTATGCTTGATCGACAATGCAAAGCATATCCGATGGGCATAACACTTTGCACACACCTTAAACTAGGTGGAATTGACTTACATGCAATGTGGCATGCCCATCCCATAAGTACTTGATGGGATAACACACCTAGCAGTGTGTTTTTTTATGGATGTGCATGACACTAGAGCAAAAATGGTATTTAATCCTCGATCGGCAATGCAAAGGACATCCGATGGGCACAATACTTTTCCGATGCCTCAACCTAGGTGGTATTGACATGTTCTCAAAGAGGCACACCGATCAGATAAGTACTTGGTCGGATAACACACCAAAGGGCGTGTTTTTTTACGAATGTGCATATCACTAGGGAAAAAAAGGTGTATAATGCGTGATCAACCATGCAAAGCATATTTGATGGTCACAATACTTTGCACGCACCTTAACCTAGTTGAAAAGGACTTGCGTGCAAAGTGGAGCCCCCATCTGAGAAGTACTTGTTTGAATAACACACCTAGGACCGTGCTTTCTAATGGTTGTGCATGACACTAAGGCAAAAACGATGTTTTATGCTTGATCGACAATGCAAAGCATATCCGATGAGTACAATACTTTGCACAAACCTTCAACTAGGTGGAATTTACTTACATGCAAAGTGGCATGGCCATCCCATAAGTACTTGATCGGATAACACACCTAGCAGCGTGTTTTTTTACGGATGTGCATGACACTAGAGCAAAAATGGTATTTAACGCTCGATCGACAATGCAAAGGATATCCGATGGGCACAATACTTTTCCTATGCCTCAACCTAGGTGATATTGATATGTTCTCAAAGAGGCACACCCATCAAATAAGTACTGGGTTGGATAACACACCTAAGGGCGTGTTTTTTTACGGATGTGCATATCACTAGGGGAAAAAAGGTGTATACTGCGTGATCGACCATGCAAAGCATATCTGATGGTCACAATACTTTGCACGCACCTCAACCTAGTGAAAACAAACTTGCATGCAAAGTGGAGCCCCCATCTGAGAAGTACTTGTTTGAATAACACACCTAGGACTGTGTTTTCTAATGGTTGTGCATGACACTAAGGCAAAAACGGTGTTTTATGCTTGATCGACAATGCAAAGCATATCTGATGAGTAAAATACTTTGCACACACCTTAAATAGGTGGAATTGACTTACATGCAAAGTGGCATGCCCATCCCATAAGTACTTGATCAGATAGCATACCTAGCAGCGTGTTTTCTTACGGATGTGCATGACACGAGCAAAAATAGTATTTAATGCTCGATCGACCATGCAAAGGATATCCGATGGGCGCAATACATTTCCTATGCCTCAACATAGGTGGTATTGAAATGCTCTCAAAGACACACCCATTCGATAAGTACTTGGTCAGATAAGACACCTAAGGGCGTGTTTTTTTACGGATGTGCATATCTCTAGGGAAAAAACGGTGTATAATGCGTGATCGACCATGCAAAGCATATCCAATGGTCACAATACTTTGCACGCATTTCAACCTAATTGAAGGAGACTTGCGTGCAAAGTGGAGCCCCCATCCGATAAGTACTTGTTTGAATAACACACCTAGGACCGTGTTTTTTAATGGTTGTGCATTACACTAGAGCAAAAATGGTGTTTTATGCTTTATCGACAATGCAAAGCATATCTGATGGGCATAAAACTTTGCAAAAACCTTAAAATAATTGGAATTGACTTACATGCAAAGTGGCATGCCGATCCCATAAGTACTTAATTGGATAACATACCTAGCAACGTGTTTTTTTACGGATGTGGATGGCACTAAGGCAAAAATGGTGTTTAATGCTCGATCCACCATTCAAAGCATATCCGATGGGCACAATACTTTTCCTATGCCTTAACCTTTGTGGTATTGACATGGTTTCGAAGAGGCACACCCATCTGATAAGTACTTGGTCAGATAACACACCTAAGGGCATGTTTTTTTGCGGATGTGCATATCAGTACAGGAAAAACGGTGTATAATGCGTGATCAACCATGGAAAGCATATCCGATGGTCAAAATACTTTGCATAAACCTCAATCTAGTTGAAACAGACTTACATGCAAAGTGGAGCCCCCATCCGATAAGTACTTGTTTGAATAACACACCTAGGACCGTGTTTTTTTTTTGTTGTGCATTACACTAAGGCAAAAACGGTGTTTTATGCTTAATCGACAATGCAAGGCATATTCGATGGGCATAACACTTTTCACACACCTTAAACTAGGTGGAATTGACTTACATGGAAAGTGGCGTTGCCATCCCATAAGTACTTGATCGGACAAGATACCTAGCAGCGTGTTTTTTAACGGATGTGCATGACACCAAGGCAAAATAGGTAATTCATGCTCGATCGACCATGAAAAGCATATTAGATGGGCACAATACTTTTCCTACACCTCAACCTAGGTGGTATTAACATGTTTTCAAAGAGGCACACCCATCTGATAAGTACTTGGTCTAATAACATACCTAAGGGCATGTTTTTTTGCGGATGTGAATATCACTATAGGAAAAACGTTGTATAATGCGTGATCGACCATGCAAAGCATATTTCATGGTCACAATACTTTGCACACACCTCAATCTAGTTGAAATAGACTTGCGTGCAAAGTGGAGCCCCCATCCGATAAGTACTTGTTTGAATAACACACCTAGGACCGTGTTTTTTTATGGTTGTGCATTACACTAAGGCAAAAACGGTGTTTTATGCTTGATCGACAATGCAAAGCATATCTGATGGGCATAACACTTTGCACACACCTTAAACTAGGTGGAATTGACTTACATGCACAGTGGCGCGCCCATCCCATAAGTACTTGATCGGATAACATACCTAGCAGCGTGTTTTCTTACGGATGTGCATGACACTAAGGTAAAAATGGTAATTAATGCTCAATCGACCATGCAAAGAATATTCGATGGGCACAATACTTTTCCTACGCCTCAACCTAGGTGGTGTTGACATGTTTTCAAAGAGGCACACCCATCCGATAAGTACTTGGTCCAATAACATACCTAAGGGCGTGTTTTTTTGCAGATGTGCATATCACTACAGGAAAAACGTTGTATAATGTGTGATCGACCATGCAAAGCATATCCGATGGTCACAATACTTTGCACACACCTCAACCTAGTTGAAATGGACTTGCGTGCAAAGTGGATCCCCCATCCGATAAGCACTTGTTTGAATAGCACACCTTGGACGTGTTTTTTAATGGTTGTGCATGACACTAAGGAAAAAACGGTGTTTTATGCTTGATCAACAATGCAAAGCATGTCCGATGGGCTCAATAATTTGCACACACCTTAAACTAGGTGGAATTGACTTACATGCAAAGTGGCGCGCCCATCCCATAAGTACTTGATTGGATAACATACCTAGCAGCGTGTTTTTTTACGGATGTGCATGACACTAGAGCAAAAATAGTATTTAATGCTTGATCAACCATGCAAAGGATACCTGATGGGCACAACACTTTTCGTACGCCTCAACCTAGGTGGTATTGAAGTGTTCTCAAAGAGGCACACCCATCCGATAAGTACTTGGTCAGATAACATAGCTAAGGGCGTGTTTTTTTGCAGATGTGCATATCACCACGGGGAAAACGGTGGATAATGCATGATCGACCATGCAAAGCATATCCGATGGTCACAACACTTTGCACCAACCTCAACCTAGTTAAAACGGACTTGTGTGCAAAGTGGAGCCCGCATCTAAGAAGTACTTGTTTGAATAACACACCTAGGACCGTGTTTTTTTATGGTTGTGCATGACACTAAGGCGAAAACGGTGTTTTATGCTTGATCGACAATGCAAAGCATATCCGATGGGCACAATACTTTGCACACACCTTCAATTAGGTGGAATTAACTTACATGCAAAGTGGCGCGCCCATCCCATAAGTACTTGATCGGATAACATACCTAACGGTGAGTTTTTTTACGGATGTGCATAGGATATCCGATGGGCACAATACTTTTCCTATGCCTCAACCTAGGTGATATTGATATGTTCTCAAAGAGGCACACCCATCTGATAAGTACTTGGTCAGATAACACACCTAAGGGCGTGTTTTTTTATGGATGTGCAGATCACTAGGGAAAAAACGGTGTATAATGCGTGATCGACCAGCAAAGCATATCCGATGGTCACAATACTTTGCACGCACCTCAACCTAGTTGAAATGGACTTGCATGCAAAGTGGAGCCCCCATCTGAGAAGTACTTGTTTGAATAAGACACCTAGGACCGTGTTTTTTTATGGTTGTGCATGACACTAAGGCAAAAACGGTATTTTATGCTTGATCGATAATACACGAATTTTTAAGGATGCTCGCCATGGAGGAAGTAGAAGGAGAGAGTGCAAATGAAGAATGTCCATGATTAAAGCTTGGTATTGAAGTCCATTGAAGGATTTTATTTGGGTAGTAGGCAAGAAGCCAATTGACAATTATAATCAGAGTCATCACCTCCTATGTCAAATGAGAGTCAAAATATGCACTGGATGTCACCCAAGGGTCAAGGCTTGGCAAGACAATAGGGAGTTAATGCAGATGGCACCTGGCAAGGGACTGTCACGTTGAGCAATAATACAATGGGTAGTCAATGCACCCAAGGGGCAAGGCTTGGCAAGACAAGTGGGAGTTAATGCAGATGGCACCTGGCAAGGGACTGTCACATTGAGCAATAAGACAATGGGGAGTCAAATTATGCAGATGGCACAAATTGAGGCTCTTTAGGAGCAACAATTTAAATTGTAAACATATGTTCAATCTATATCATTGTATACAAAGACTCCAGCTGAGAGCAACGTCTCTCAATGTAAACATATAATGATAGCTATAATTGCTATTATAATTCTTTGGTTCAATACAAAACTTGGGTCTTATGGCATCATGTCTTTTTTCTATTTGTTAAAAGTTTTAAAAATTTTGTGCATATTGCAAGTGACAATGTTATTTACATGAAATATTTAAGTCTCCTTTCATGGATTTATAAATTTATCACGTCAAGGAAAAATTTTAAAAATAATTAAATTAATAAATAACTTAGGTATAGCTAGAATTTAACACACTATTCAAAATTTTTGGACTTTCTCTCCTGGTTTGGACTTTTTTTTGGAGCATATCTTCTCCACTCAACTTCACTTAGTGAGCTCAAAAATTGGGTTTTTTAGAGCACTAAATGTGTCACTTATATACAAATATGGCCTTACTAAGCTAAAAAGTCAAGTGGTGACCTCTAATTTTTAAAAAAATGGCTCAGTGAAGCTATAATTTCCAAACTCATGGATGGTGGCCCCATCCAATAACTATAATAATAATAATAGTGGTCTCCTAACTCTAGTTCAAATTTAACACTATGAAGTGAAAATATGACACCATATGAAAAGAGTTTGTTGAATTCAACATATAAGTGGTGTATAGATACACCATTTTTTTGAAAAAAAAGAGTTTGTTGAATTCAATATATAAGTGGTGTATAGATACACCCTTTTTTTGAAAAACAAACCATACAATAAATTATCTTATTGGTGGTGTATAGATACACCATTTGTATGGAAAAAAGCATACAAAACATTATCTTATGCATCTGAATCTCATTCAGAGTCATCAGATTCATGTAATGTATTTGCGCTTGATGGGTCAAGTCTTGCCAAATGATGTTTAATATGGACACAACTTGGATCAGGGATTGTGATACATTTTTCAACATTGTATCCATGCTTCTTTTTAAAACTTCATGTCCTCGATTTCCAGCAATGAATAATGCTACTGACTTCCACCTCTGTTAATCCCTCATTATTTGGAACCCATTCACGTTTCTTTTGCAAGCATCCCTCATAGAGTTGTTTTATTGTATATCTTCTCGGGAGATTTTTCAATGGCTTTGGTTCATACCATAAAGTTGTAAATGTTATAGGAGTTCCCTTGTCATCCCTTTCTATCTTAGCAACCTTTGCAACCCAAATTGGGCCACCTTGGTCATCCAACTCTAAACCTAGATCAGATGCCCAAACTGCAACAAATAGACCCTCTTCAATCTCATTAGATGGTATAAACTCTGGTAAGGGTTTGTCTCCCTTCCTGCCACAATATTTTCGAGGTAAAAGGCATTCCTTTGCTTCCTCCATATTGGAAAACTCGATGACCTAGCTTGTTCTGGCCAAAAGGATTCATAGTATTCAGTGCTCATTAAGTTTTCTTGTCTTTCTAAAGATTGGATAAGTGCTTCAGTTGATTTAATTGTCTCCAAATTCTTAGTTGATTGCTCAGGATATTTCTGCATCATACTTTGAAGATGTTTAATGAAGGCTTTCAAGCCTTTCATTTCATCTATGTCAAGTGATTTGTTTTTTGCAAGAAAAAATCTAGTTTCCTCCAATGGAATTATTTGTTGTAATAAAGTATATGACTCACTCCATAAATGATCTCCATCTACTGAGTAGTGCTTCCATTGCATCACTGGAATATTGTTATGCATGTGAAACCAAAAGTAGTGTGGATTTGTGTGTCCTATTAGGGCATCATCTCCTGTTTGTAAATGTGGCTCTATGACTGCTCTCCAATCTACCATCCTCTCTAAGATAGCCACTTCTAATTCTTCCTTGCAAGAACCTCCAATTTTTTTCCCAATTCGAAATAGCATATCCTCCATTGTTAAAACATCCATTGCCTTCAACTCACCAGAGATAACACTGAAGATTTGATCTATGTCTTCATGTGTATGGCCGACAAGAAGAAAGCCAACTTCCACTTCTTCAAATATTTTCAAACCAACCAGCATAGAGCATAAAGCAAATATATATTTATTCTTGTTCTCTCTCCAACAATTATCAGCTTGTATTCGCAATGTGTTAGGTAAACATCCGTGAGCATCTTTGACCTTTCTTATTGCTTTCATGATTGATGTAACAACCTGGTTACTATCATGGTCATGCAAACTATCAATCCATACATCACAAAAGATTCGGTATCCATGTACTAATACTCCACACAAGTGTGTTTTTAGTCCACGTTTGCCCTCCAATGCCGGTGGGATACGTCTATATCGTGGCAAAGTGGTTGTATTTTGGTCCATGCCATCGATGGTGATGCACATGGACTTATCGACATGTGAAATAGCTTCCTCTCTCCAAGAAGCATACAACTTTCGAGCATCCTGCACATGACGTAAATGGATTGATCACCATTTAATATATCTTCCTCGCTGCTGCTCACATTTACTATGTTCAATGGCATTTTTTAATTCATCACATGTCTTACATTTTGACATCCTTTGCTTTGATGGTGTCTTGACATGGCAAAAATCTCTATGCCAAATTTTGTATAAGGTTGATCGTGAAATCATGCTCTCGTCTTTGTCTTGTAAAGTTTTATTGACAGTTTCTAGGACGACCTTCTTTGTCATTCCCAAAGAAGATGTTGTTGGCATTCGACACGTCCATCTAGCATTGTTTGTTGAAGATGAGGCTACGGTAATGCATGGTCTTCAAGAACTTGCTTTAATGTTGCGATTGCATTTATAGTGCTTCCATGGCATTTAAGCTTGTAGGTATTTCCATGAATTGTATGAACCACTTTTTCTTTCACCTCTGGCCAGATGGTCTAGTATGTGCCATGTGATAGTTCAGTTAACCATTGATATCCTCGATTGCAAATGGGTCTCCCATTAACCATGGGTTTTAATCTAGGTTTGCAGTGTCTTGTGCTCCAATCTTGATTAGTGCCTTGATGAAGAAAGCATGAAAACTCTTGAAGAAGATAGTTATGTCTATTAGGCGCTGTCTTACTCCAAATATCAAGGCGTATGGCTGCACAATCATCTTTCCAAACTTTTCTAATGCAAAGTCTCTTGCAACAAACTCGCATAAGCATCCTTTCCATATTCTCCTCGGATAGCATTACATGTCTCTTTGGTTTTGGAATTGATGCCATGATTCTTTGCCTCTTCACACTCACATACTTTCTTTTTGTAAATAGTGTCTTGCGTTTTCTAGTTGTAAGACCATCAAACCTTGAATCCATTTTCCTTGAATCTTCATCTTTATAATCAAATGTTGTGTGGGCTTGAGAATTATTTGATACCTTATATTCTCTTGGAAATGGCAATCTGGTAGACATGTTCATTGATGTCAATTTGTTGCCAATGCCTCTTGAATTTTGTGGTTGAACTGTTTCTCCTTCGTAACTCAAGATTCTCCCATCTATATTCTCTGGCATGCTAGCAACAATATTATGAACAACATGACAAATCTCAGATTCTTTGTCCCTTTTGCCTTGTGTTCGAGTGGTAACATCATGATCATTGTCACTAATATCATTAATTCCTGTTATTGCATCACTTATCCCATCGATCTTTGCGTGTATTTTTCTTTGTGGTCCCATCTTATTATTCTCAACACAAGACAAGTCTTCTATATCAATAAGCATGTTTGAGTCACTTGCAACACAAGACAAGTCTTCTATACCAGTGAGCCTGTTCGAGTCACTTGCAACACAGGACAAGTCTTCTATACCAGTGAGCCTGTTCGAGTCACTTGCAACACATGACAAGTCTTCTATACCACTGAGCCTATTCGAGTCACTTGCAACACAAGACAAGTCTTCTATACCAGTGAGTATATTTGAGTCACTTGCAACACAAGAAACCTTTTCCACATCAACATCTGTTACTATAATGTCCTCAATACTTGTGAGCATGCCACTATGATACTCTTGATTACTACTATAGCTTCTTATCAATTTGGATCCCATTTGTGTTATAGTCTTTTTCTTCTGATAATATTCTGTTGTGTCTTCCATGACATTGAAGGAAACTGTCTTGGGCAAACTTGATTTCAAGAAAGCTAACCCCCATTTACAAGTACTATGAACTTGTAGTTGAGACGTAGTATTATGGACATCTAAATGTGAAGTACTATCCATTGCATTTTGAATGACACCTGCACTAGTCAACTTAATTATCTCCACTATACAGAGAAAACTCTGAGCATAGCCCTTAAAGTTGCCAATTGCTAAAACTTCTCCGGAGCAAGATAACATCTCTACTTTTTCCCCCTCAAAATAAGTTTTCTTGATATCTTAAAAGTATGTCTTTGGAACAATTTCGTCTTGGTCCCAGAGTGTTCGGTGTGCTTGTATATCAAATATGTCACATTGTAAGATATCTCCCAATGTTTCAAAGTCTCCATGTGGATATTTTAAATGTACTTCAGGATTTACAACGTTGGTGATTATCACTACACATCTTCTCTCACCACAACATTGGAAATGACACACATTCATAGGATCAAGACTATGAATTCGTCCAAAAGCCACCACTTCATTCTTCTTATATAACACCACATCCATACCCTCTGTTAGGGTGAATACCTGTTTTATGTACAAAAATAGATTAGCAACTCAAAATGAACATAATAAATAATCATTGAGCTTATTATTACTTAATAACTTCTATATCGAAACTAGCAGAGAAGGCATTAAACCTAAACCCTACATCCTAAACTTTAAATAATTGATACCAAAACATCTTAACCACTGTAAATCCTAAACTTTAAACATTTAATTCCTAAACCCTAAATCCTAAACTCCTAAATAATAAATCCTAAACCTTAAACCCTAAACTCTAAATCCTAAACCCTAAATCTTAAATAACTAAACCCTAAACCCTAAACCCTAACCCTAAAATACAACCAAAATTTAATGAATTTTTTAAATTTGTGCAACAGGTTGGATATATTTCCCAACCTGTTGCTTGAGCAACAGGTTGGGGGATATATCGAACCTATTGCACAAATCAAGAATTTTTCTTATTTGTGCAACAATTTGATATACAGTTGGGGAATATATCCAACCTGTTGTACAACTCAAGAATTTTATTGATTTGTGCAAGGTTGGATATACCCCGAACCTATTGCTCGAGCAATAGGTTGGGGGGTATATCCAACCTATTGCACAAGTCAAGAAAATTCTTGACTTGTGCAACAGGTTGGATATACCCCCCAACCTGTTGCTCGAGCAACAGGTTGGGGTCACCCCAACCGAGGCCTGTTGTTGGATATATCCCCCAACCTGTTGCTCAAGCAACAGGTTGGGGGGTATATCCAATCTATTGCACAAATCAAGAAAATTCTCGATTTGTGCAACAGGTTGGATATACCCCCCAACCTGTTGCTTGAGCAACAGGTTGGGGGGGTATATCCAACCTGTTGCACAAATCAAGAAAATTCCTTGACTTTTGCAATAGGTTGAGTGCACCATTAACCTATTCCACTTGCAACAGTTTGGGGGATATATCAAACCTATTGCACAAATTGAAAAAAATCATTAAAATTTGATTGTATTTTAGGGTTAGGGTTTAGGGTTTAGTATTTAGGGCTTAGGATTTAAGATTTAGTATTTAGGGTTTCGGGTTTATGATTATGTTTTTAGGGTTTAGGGTCTAGGATTTAGGGTTTAGGGTTTAGGGTTTAGGGTTCAGAATCTAGGGTTTAGGGTTTAAGATTTAGTATTTAGGGTTTATTTAGGTTTTAGGTTTAGGGTTTAGGGTTTAGTATATAAGATCATGAGCTTAGAGTCTAGAATCTAGGGTTTAGAATTAAAAATTAGGTTTTAGAATTTAAGTTATAGGGGTTAGGGTTTAAGGTTTAGGGTCTAGGGATTATAACTGTAGTCAAAGTATCCTACTGATTAGGGACAAGCACATAGGCTAAAAGCACACTGATTCATATTTTCTTACATTCATGCTGCATGGTGTATCAGAAGGTACGATCCTTTGCAAAGGCTTTACTTTCAGTAATTATAAGTCTACCTAGTCAAGGTATCCTACTGATTAGGGACAAGTACATAGGCTAAAAGCACACCGATTCATATTTTCTTACATTCATGCTACATGGTGTATTAGAAGAAATAAAAAAGTATGTGATAAGAAATATTCAGAAGAAATATGTATTCCATATCATGGATACCATGGATATTTGGTGGTTGATAAAGTAAAAAAATGATAGGGATGCAATGATACTGTAGTTTTGTGCAAAGCCTTAAACAAAGTTTAAGGCTTTTGCAAAGTATTACACATAGTAACAAAGATAAGTAAGTATGCTAAACCTCTTCTAGATTCTATGGTTTTAAATACCTACCTTACAAATACATTATCTAATTTTTCATTCTTCGACTAACTAACAAGTATTATACACATGGAAGAAAAGCATACATGCTAAAAGTAAGTGTGTAAAATTTAATATTTTCTTATTTTTTAAATTAATGCAATTCTTTGATTAACTACTTTTTAAAATTGAAAGGTTATTAGTATATAATCTACATAATTTGAAATGTTATTAATGTATAATATTAATAATTTATATATTTATTTAATTTTATATAATAATTAATTTATATTTATATTAGCTTTTAAGTTAATAATGTATAGAATAGCAATATATTCACTAATTCTTCATTGTTTTAAGAATAAGTATTATATAAAGCACATATGCTAGAAGACCTCCCTTTCAAGTTATATTTTTTTAATTAATGTATTTATATATTTATTTATATAATAATTATATAAGAATTATATTAATTTATAGATTAATAATATATATTTTTAGCAAAATTATATTTTAACATTAGTTAATAAAAATTTATTATATTATGGAGTAAAAATATTATAAATGAATTTCTTATATTAATAAAGTGTCGTGAGAAGAGTTTTTTGGAAAGATTTATGATTAAATTTTGTTTTGAAGTTGTTGCGTATGCAATAGGTAGGGAGGTTTGAGTGGTTTTGAGGTTGAGGGAGAAATTTGTAATAAAGTGTCGTGAGAAGAGTTTTTTGGAGAGATTAATGATTAAATTTTATTTTGAAGTTGTTGCGTACGCAATAGGTAGGGAGGTTTGAGTGGTTTTGAGGTTGAGAGAGAAATTTGTAATAGATTGTTTTTTTTTTGAGGAGTTTTTTGGAGAGATTTATGATTAAATTTTGTTTTCAAGTTGTTGCGTACGCAATAGGTAGGGAGGTTTGAGTGGTTTTGAGGTTGAGAGAGAAATTTGTAATAGATTGTTTTTTTTTGTTGAGGAGTTTTTGGAGAGATTTATGATTAAATTTTGTTTTGAAGTTGTTGCGTATGCAATAGGTAGGGTTTGAGTGGTTTTGACGTTGAGAGAGAAATTTGTAATGGATTGTTTTTTTTTTTTTGAGGAGTTTTCTGGAGATATTTATGATTAAATTTTGTTTTGAAGTTGTTGCGTATGCAATAGGTAGGGATGTTTGAGTGGTTTTGAGGTTAAGAGAGAAATTTGTAATAGATTTGTTTTTTTGTTGAAAAATTGTTGCATGCCCAATAGGCTAGGAGAGAAATTTCTAAAAATAGGTTGTGAGAGTTTGAGGTAAAGAGGAAAATTTATGGGAAAAAAGATTTAATGCAAAAATGGTTTTTTGAAGTTGTTGCGTACACACAAGTTTTTGAGAAAAGAATCGGATTTGAAAAAAAATTCAAATTTACAAAAACTTGATTCTTAGAAGTTCTTGTGTACACAATAGGTTAGAAATGAACTCATCTCTTGCAACATTTTGAAAATTTTTGAGAATCCTGCAACAGGTTGATGAGAGGAGAGAAGCAT
The DNA here is from genome assembly GCF_047967505.1 of Dipteris shenzhenensis. Taxonomy (NCBI): domain Eukaryota; kingdom Viridiplantae; phylum Streptophyta; class Polypodiopsida; order Gleicheniales; family Dipteridaceae; genus Dipteris; species Dipteris shenzhenensis. The sequence goes on along the minus strand of NC_141602.1, from coordinate 46,166,057 downwards.
GGAGTGTAAAAGAATGATATTTGAATGAAAGAGAGAATGAAGAATGTTCTACTTATAGTGAACCTAAAAGAACTAAAAAAAACTTAAAAACTAAAAAAAGCTGACTTGACCTAAAAGCTACCCATTTTCTATAAAACTCTACTTCTCCTCATTCTCTCTCACAACTTTCTTGGAGCTCCACTACCTCTCCACCCAGGTACTCCCTCCCTCCCTCTCGTCCCTCCCCTCCTGCTTCCCATCCCCTCTCCTCCCGCTTCCTCTCTCCCCTCCCTTCCCCTCTCCTCCCTCCCCTCCCCCTCCCTTTCCCTCTCCTCCCCCTTCTTCTCCTGCTTCCTCTCTCCCCCTCCCTTCCCCTCTCCTCCCGCTTCTCCCCTCCCTCCTCCCGCTTCCTCTCCTCCCCTCCCCCTCCCTTCCCCTCTCCTCGGTCTTCCCTTGCCCCTCTCCTCCCTACCCTCCCTTCCCCTCCCCTTCCCCGCCTCCCCCTCCCCCTTCCCGCTGGCCCCTCCCTTGCCCTCCTCTCCCTCCCCCTCCCTTCCCCCTCCCTTCCCCTCCTCTCCCTCCCCCTCCCCCTCCCTGCCGGCCCATCCCTTCCCCGCCTCCCCCTCTCGGCCGGCCCCTCCCTCCCCGCCGTCCCTCCCTTCCCTTCCCCGCCGTCCCTCTCTTCCCCTCCCCCTCCCCCTCCCCACCAGCCCCTCCCTTCCTCGCCTCCCCCTCCGCCTCCCCTCCCCATCGTAGGCGGGAGGGAGGGAGGGAGGGGAGGGGGCCGACGGGAGGGGGAGGCGGGGAAGGGGGAGGGGAGGGGCCGACGGGAGGGCGGGGAAGGGGGAGGGGAGGCGGGGAGGGCGCAGGGAAGGGGGAGGGGGAGGGGAGGCGTGGAAGGGGGAGGGGGCCGACGGAGGAGAGGAGGGAGGGGGGGTTAACCCCCCCACCCCACTTGTTGCGCACACAACAAGTGGGGTGGGGGGGCGTTAATAATACCCCCCCCACCCCACCTGTTGCGTGCGCAACAGGTGGGCAGGGGAATAATAAAATCCCCCCCCCCACCTATTGTGCACGCAACAGGTGGGGTGGGGGGGTTAATAATACCCCCCACCCCACGTGTTGTGTGCACAACAGGTGGGTGGGGGGGCGAGGTAGGGAAGGGGGAGGGGAGGCGGGAGGGCGGGGGGAGGGGGGACGAGAGGAGGGAGGGGGAGGGTTAACCCCCCCCCCCCCCCACTTGTTGCGCACGCAACAAGTCACATCATGTACACATTTTGGTGCAAGTTACACTCACATTTGAGCCTCACCGACAAAACCACTTCCTTCACGCACATTTGCCTCTACATCGACGCATCTGACCCAACACTTAAAAAGAACAAAAGAAAAGAAATTATTTGTTGTTCTTTCATTGATCGACAGTTGGTTTAGATCTAGATCAGAGTAGACTAGATCGCTATAGAGGGGACGCTTTGTATTTTCCCAAGTTGCCAATCTAAGCCATGCCCAAAATTCTCGACTAGTACCTACTCTCACATACGGTTTCACATCATTACATTACCTAAAACCTTACGTTCATCAGTTCAGTGAGCAGACTTTAGAGTATAGAGGCATTGCAGATTGATTGAGTGGGCAGATAGCATTTGATTTCACACACACATGCCACCATTGTAAAGCCTATTCGGCTATTTCATGGCATCGTGCACATCATTTCAGCCTTGTAAAGCCTCTTGGCTATTCCCGGCATCATTGCCATAAGCCTTGTAATACAGATCAGATTTTATATATTGCAGTTCTATCTTCACCGACGGTTTAGAGATTTCACTTGGCATAGACAGTGTATTTGCAGTTGATTCATACAGAGATTTTCACGACACTTTTTGAGTACATTTCTTGCACCATGTCGACTAACAACCTCAATCTGGAGGCATCTGCTAAGTTAGACAACTCCAATTATGGTACATGGAAATACCAAATGGAGACCATTCTTGTACTTCAGGACAAATGGGAGTATGTCGATGGGTCTACACCTAGACCATTGGTCGATCTAGCTACCAGTAGCTCTACTCCATCTGTTGTCACAGCACCAGCAACGGGATCTACATCGGGATCTACATCTACACAAATAGTTTCCGCACCAGTAGCAGATCCTGCCATTGCCCGAGCTCAGGCAGAATGGGATAAGAGAGACAAGTATGCCTATCACCTGATCAAGCAGAATGTGCAATATGTCATGCTAGGACAGCTCAACACAGTCAAAACATCAAAAGAAGCATGGGATATGTTCGCATCTCTCTACAAGTCCAAGAACACATCCAGGATTCTCACCCTGAGAAACCAGATCAACCAGAGTTTCTGCAACAGCAGTGAAACCGGTCATGCTTATGTAATCCGCATAAAAGACTACAACAATCAACTTGCAGCAGCAGGAGAGACTATGAACCCCACATAAATGGTTCAAGTCATTCTGAATGGACTAGGAGAGGGATACGAGAATCTAGTCTGGAGTATTGCCATCCAACGGCAAATTCCAACACTGGAAGAACTTCAGTCAGTTCTACTTGGTGAAGAACTCAGAACTCAAGCCATTCAAGCATGTAAAGGTCATTCTAATGATCAGGCATTCACAGCTTCAGATAGAAGCAGAGGCAGAGGCAAAGGCAGAGGTAGATCATACCATAAAAGTGGTCATCATCAGCAACAAAATCAAAGTCAGCATTAGCATCAGCATCATCCTCGTCAACATCAAAATCAACAAAGAGGAAATCATTCCAATCGAGGAAGATTCCAAGGACGAGGGAATGCATCCACCAATGTGTCAAACATTCAGTGCAACTACTATTACAAGTTTGGACACTATGAAAGAGATTGCCGCAAGAAGCAGTACGACCAAGGTAGACAATCTAGTAATAATCGAGGGAATTCGCGAGGCAGAGGAAATCATAGTGGTGGACATTCTAGTCACAGTCATTTTGCAAATGAACATGGAAATATGTTTCTTGCAAGCGAGAAATTGCATTAGACTGATACAGTGTACCTAGACACTGATTTCAATCCCAAAGAGGATTTCAGATATCAAGTCAACCAATAATTACCCCCCACCCCACCTGTTGCATGCGCAACAGGTGGGGGTAAACCCCCCTCCCTCCTCTCCTCCCGTCCTCTCACCCCCTCCCCGCCCTCCCTTCCCCGCCTCCCCTCCCCCTTCCCTGGCCGTTAACCCCCCTCCCTCCTCTCCTCTCGCCCTCCCATCGCCCCCTCCCCCTTCCCCGCCTCCCCTCTCGTTGGCCCCCTCCCTTCCTCCCTCCGCTCCCTTCCCCTCTCCTCCCGCTTCCCCCCCTCTTCTCCCTCTTTTTTAAGGCGGGGAGCGGTGAGGAGGACAGGAGGGGAGGGAGGAGGGAGAGGAGAGGGCAGTCGGGAGGGAGGAGGCAGGCGGGGAGGTGGGAGGGAGGAGGTAGGCGGGGAGGCGGGAGGGAGGAGGGAGAGGAGGCAGGCAAGGAGGCGAGAGGGCGGGGAGGGCGCAGACGGGAGGGGGAGGCGGGAGGGAGGGGAGGGGGTCGACGGGAGAGCGCAGACGGGAGGGGGAGGCAAAGAAAGAGGAAGGGAGAGGCAGGATGGGGGAGGCGGAAGGAGAGGAGGGGGTTAACCCCCAACCTATTGCGCACGCAACAGGTTGGGGGTTAATCCCTCCCCTACCCTAAGCCCCCAAAGGGCTTTAAATTTTTATTTTATTTTTAAAGAAAAAAAATAAATTAATTTAATTTAAAAAAGGAAAAAAAAGACGAAAAAAATTAATTAACTTAATTTATTTTAAAAAAATAAAAAAAGTTAAAATAAATAAAACTTAAAAAAATTAAATTAAATTTTAAATATAAAATAAATAAATAAATAAAATAAAATAATTTAAAAAAGATAAAAAAATAAATAAATTTAATTTATTTTAAAAATAAATAAAACTTAAAATAATATTTAATTAGAAATTTATTTAATATTTTGAGTTTGAAAATCATTGTAATTCTCATTTTTTATTTTTGATTGTTTTTTAGAAAACTATGGCTTCCAGTTTTGGTTCCAAGGCATCTTTCAAATACCTTGAACATACTTGGTATTTTATGGAGCGCAAATCAAAGTATTTTTTGGTGATCACTACAGAGAATGTGTCAAGCGTGAAATATTCTCGAGAGGCAGTAAGAAATGGTGGCATGGTCTCAAACATCAACATTAAAGAAAACAATTTGATAGAAGTTGTGTGCAAAGGAAAGAATGACGAGATGGTTTACAAGTTACGAGTTACGCACAAGCACTTCTTGAAGCCCTTACTAGATTCAATTGAGAGATCCCAAGAATTACTTAGCGCCTTAGAAGCATTGAAGAAAATGTGGGATGCATTTCCAAGTGGTGGTATTGTACCTTCAGCAACAGTAAGTGCAACAGTAAGTACGCCATCTATAACATGTAACCCTCAAGTTGTACCGCCAATATCTATGGCGATAACTACGGTAACTCCGGCAAGAGTAATTACAATATCTGCGACAGTAACTATAGTATCTCCAAGTGTACCTACACCATTGACTGCTGCAACTACAGGAACAAGAAGGAGTGATCGTGGAGCAGATTCAAGTTCTACAGCTATTCCCAGACAGAGAGCAAAAATAACTCCTACTCCACGTGTAGATCGTTCAAGTGCAGGTTATTTAAAACCAGGCGAAAAATTGGATAACGATGAACAGGAGGATCTGCAAGAAGAAGATACAAGTCTCGAAGACTTTTCTATAAGTGTGGCAGACTTACATCCTCCAGAGGATGAGGGGTACATTTGGGGATTTTCACAATTCAGCGTGGCCACAATGCTTATTGATCGAGCTTCATTGTTCACAAATCAAAGAAAGCTAGACAAGACATTTGCACGCAAATTGTATGAAGATACGAGGAAAACAAGAACTCCACTTGCCACTAATATCACTCTTCATCCTATGGCGTTTAAGAGACTTCAAGAAGATGATCCTACATTGCCTGATGTCACATTTCAAAACCGCGTGGACTTTCTTGATGCTTTTGAGAACTTTAGAAGGAGTGACTTTGTTCGTGGAGAGGCTTTGTACCAAAGCCGATATGGACCTGACATCGAGAAGAGATACATGTTGGAAAAGAATAGATTCTTAGAAAGATGCAGGTTTGAGCCCATTGATGGGCAACACTTTTGTGAAGCTTGCAGGATCGCCCTTGATGAGGGAAGAAAAGGAAACTTGCCACAGATTGAGTGGATGGAAAAGTTTCAACGAGTCATTTGTCATATATGCATATTTAACGATGACTCGAAGTACATTCTAGAATCAGAAAGGCTGCATTTAGGTTGAAAAAAAAGTATGCAAGAAGATGCTAAGTGGTGACTGCTTCTTTGGAAAGAAGAGCAAGCATAGCAACTTGGATGAAGTGGTCACCCAAATGATTCAAAGTGAGGCTACTCTCTCGGCACTATTATTTTTATTGAAATCTGATGATGAGTTAGCTGGCAAGTCAATTGATGTGGATAAGAAGAAAGCACTTAGCCTAGGTCAACTCCTTGATAAGACATGGGCTAGAAAGTGGTTGGCTTCAATGGATGCAGATGCCACACCAACAAAGGATCTAAGAGCTAAAATGCCAAAGGTTGTTGAGACAGAATATATGGACATCAAGAAAAAGTCCTTGCAGTCCACTGCCCAAGGTAGAGCAATTGGTGGTTTAGATGATAGTTCTCCATTCAGCTTCTCCTATGATATCCTGCTATTAGAGAATGATACAAAATTTGCACACATCAATGGCATTGATACAAAGCATTTCATAACAATGAGCGGTCATGCTTGGGAGAAGCCATGTGTATTTTTCATAGATGAATTGCAAGACCTTGTAGTGTCACGGATAGTTGAACTTGTGCGGTTTATCGTAGAAGGTCCTATGGCAGATAAGAAAAGATCAACGTTGGTCTTGTTCGTGACAGAATCACAAAGGGATGCCTTGTATGCGAGTTTGACATCTACATTTGGGTATTTACTTTCAAAAGTATACCATGGTATAGTCCTACGCAATCATATGACTATCTTGGAAGGCACTGCCATTCAAGTCTTGTAGCCTTTCTTGATGTGCTTCTTATCTAGGGGTGGTGGCAATCTAATCAAAATTCCTTTAAGGACTCTCGAGCTTCATTACTTTGAGGACAATAAGGTTAAGCTTGATGCAGCAATGGTGGATTATAGAAAGCCGATGGATCCTGATGTGATACTAGAGATGACAAAGAATTTACTAAATGATGGGTGGGAAGTAGCATTGTATCGAATGGGTTTTGCTACTGAGAAATGCTACACCAAGGTAGAAATGTAAATGTCATTGATACCCCCCATCAAATTGAGTTCTTTGACACATATTACAGTTGCACTACCTTCTTTGAAGAGGAAAATGTCAAAGAAGAGGGTAGTGAGAAAAATGTCAAAGACGAGGGTAGTGAGTCTGAGGGTGATGATTCTAGCTCAGGTGATGATGGGGATGAAAGCTCTGCATCCGATGACTTACACCAAGAAGAAATACGCATAAAGAATAAGGGTGATCATTGTCAACTAGAGTCAAGGAGGTTCCACTCATCATACGGGAAGGCTCGCGGTAGCAAGAAGTAGTAGTACATCACGTCACAGGAAAAAGGAAGGCTAAAGAGGTGGAAGCACTTCCCTTGAAATTAAAAGTGAGGAAGGCACCCTTGATCTTGGGTGAAGGACATGCAAGTGGATCAAGCAAGGAAGCCTTACTCAAAGAAGGTATGGACGAGGCAAAGCATGACCAGGAGGAGTTACCAGGAGGCATAGATGGTTCTTCAACCATGACCTTACAGACTCCAGAGCAGCCTACTAGTCAGGAACCTAGTAGCCAAGTCCCTACTCACCAAGAACTTGGTCATGAGACTCTAGAGCAGCCTACTAGTCAAGTGCTTGGAACTGAAGAGCAAACTACTGAGGACCTTGCTACTGAGACTCCAGTCTTAGAGCAGCCTATTAGTTAGGACCTTGGTAGTTAAGGGCCTGGCATTGAGGACATTGGTACTGAGTAACATGATGGCTGACGGCTTTGTAATCACAAGTTTTGAACTTCTATGTAAAGCGAATATCTAATAAAACGTTTACTGCTTTTTTGATTTCTTTACTCTCATTATTGTGTATAAATATTGTTTATGAGGTCCATTTATACTTAATGGTGTATTTTAAACTTTATGTCAAATGTATTTTTAAAGTTAAGGGTGTTTTTAAATACCAAGTGAGGTGTATATGTACACCACTTACACATAAAAGGATTTATTTACACTATCTTTCTAAGGGGTTTATGTACACCACCTTTCTAAAAGAAATGGTCATAAAGGTGTGTGCACACCACTTATACATAAAGGTGTTTATCTACACCACCTTTCTAAGAGAATTGGTCATCTATTATTGGTCATCTATTGATGTTCTTAGGTGATAGTAGCTCAATTCACAAGAAGTTATGAAGATGTTTATGTAGACCACCTTTGTAAGAGATTTTTGTGAATTTATGAAGATGTTTATGTAGACCACCTTTGTAAGAGATTTGGTTATGCATTGATGTTCTTAGTACTTAATCATCAAATCTTTTGTTTTGAGTTGTCAAATCTAGTTCAAAAAACAACATTACTAGTATATTCAAAATTTTTGGACTACTTTACACAAGTCCAAAATTTTTGAATAGTGTGTTATTTCTAAAATAGGATTATTTCAAATTCTTGCATGTTGGTGCAAAAGTATAGATTGAAAAAACAAGATTTTTATGTGAATATGATAGTGCCACAAAGTGAACTTTTGATTTGGGACAAATATTTTCAGAAACTAAAATTTTGATTTGGGAAGGATATTTTCACAAAGTAAACTTTTCATTTGGGAAGGATTTTTGGGCTTCATCCAAAAACAACAGAAAAAGTCCAAAATTAATGAAATAGGTGTTCTCTTCTTTCCCTCCTTTCTTAATCCCTTTTCCCCACCCATGTTAACGCTCCTCCCCTCACGTTCCCTATTCCTCTATGGCCCTCGAGCGTTGCCATACCTATCCTCTAGCCTCTTGTCTTGATTTGTTTTCCAGCTAATAGAAATGGTGTGGTTGTTGGGATCGAAATCTCCATAGCTAGGGATGTAAAATCTATTACTTTTACGATTGGGGGCGGCTCTACGGCCTCTTTCGTGTGCGGTTCACTACTTTTGCACCTCCAATCTATGTGCCTTCTCCGTCTCTGTAGCTGCAAAACCTCCCTGCTTTTGCGTTTCCAGTTTGCCTGCTTTCTGCTCGCGGTTCCTACGCATCTTCTGGCTGACGAATCTTCTGGTCCTACCTGCAAAACTGTAACATCCGTGCTCCTTCTGAGTTCCTGCATGCGTATTCACGCATCTACTGTGTACACCCATGTGCATCACGGGACAAATCGTGACAATTTTTTGGGGCTCTTGCGTCTTCTGGTCGTGGACAGTTTTTTTGGGCTTTTGCAAAACTGTAACAGATCCTGCGCCCCCCTCTCTCCTCTCCTCCACCTTCTCTTTCTCTTCTCCTTCTCCTCTCCTCTCCTCTCTTTTTATTAAAGAGTGGATTTGAACCCAAGACCTCCCCCTTCACAAAAGGAAGACTTACCATTGGGCCAGCAGATAAGAAGTGATCAAAATGTACTGATATTGCTTATATATTGAAATCCCATGAATTGTAACTCTCTAACCGTGGGGAGTTTTCACATGCTGTAAAAAGAAAAAGTACTTCGCTTCATGTTCTCTACTCATATCTCCTACTAGATCATAGATTCCGAACTTTTTCAAGTTCACTTCACGGACGCACGCCACACGCTGCGACTTTGATTTCAATTCTACTCATTGTGCGGTGATCGAGCTACTTGCTGCATCAGAGGTAATTTAAAGGGTGTCCTTCTTCGAAGGGTGGGATGCTCCCCAAGCTTGGAGGGAGATTTGATGCATCTGCTTATTAATTCCTGTGGATAAGCTCGTCTTGAATGATTACTTCTCAATCTCACTACAAAGGTTTCTAGGGATCGGCTATGGTTCCTGTGGATAAGCTCGTCTTGAATGATTACTTCTAAATCTCACTACAAAGGTTTCTAGGGCTCAGCTATGGTGGTAATGTTTTGGCCAAGGAGTCCCTTTGTACCTAATCAACCCTTTGTGCCTCATTTTGAGCTTCAAGTTGTAATTCTTTTTGGTCTAAAGATAAACTATCAACAAAGGATTGCAAGTTTATTTGGTGCTGAACGTCTTGCTCAAGTATTGAATTCTCCCCACCCTCTCCTTCTACCTATCTTGGACTACGGAGAAACTTGGGATGTCTAGATTTTAGTATTGGTGTGATGACATCTTGGATCCTTCAATTTGATGGAGCTTACAAACCTTCAACCAAGGCTGCTGGCGTGGGTGTGAAGCTCACTTCACCGAGGGGTGAGGAGTATTGTTATAGCAAGTCTGCACCTGCAAGTACTTGCAACCAAGATGAGTACTAGGCACTCATTTTTGGGCTACAAAAGGCAAAAGAACATCACGTCAAGCAACTTGAGGTGCAAGGAGATTCTCAACTAGTGTGTGAACAAGTTAGTGGAAGGTGGAAGGTGCGGAGCAAAGGCTTGGTTCCATGACATCAACAAGCATTGGAACTTTGCAACCAATTTGAAGAGGTAAAAATTCACCATATCCCTCGAGCTCAAAATTTAGTTGTTGATTTCTTGGCACGTTAAGCTTGTACTTCAATCACTCATGAAACAAGTGGAAGCACTGCCCCAACAAAGCCGCAAGCCACGAATGAGGGTGATCATTTGTAAGGAATGCAAAGGTTGTGTTCATCATGAAACTAAGTGTTGTGCATATTTGATACAAGTTTACCGACTTCGGAACATCATCAGAAAGGTCCTTAAGGACATTGCTCAAAAGAAGGATGCCAGACCACACACCCCGTGAAGAAATAGCATGGCGACTAGAAGAACTGGAGGAAGCTGAAGGTGATGTGCAAGCTCTCCAATTGTTGACATTTATGATGGCATTCTTGTTTGCCTTGATCAACAACCTCATGCAGCACCATTATATGTAACCCTATCACGTGAGTTCAAGAGAAGGATGTTTTTAATATCTGAATTTAACAAAAGTTAATTTACATAAGGGAGTATTTAAAACAATTTTAAAAAAATTTTACAGATTTGTATAGAAAAAGGGTTCATTTTATTAATGAAAAATTTACAGATAAGGGATTTTAGAAATATGCCTTGAACGCACGTGATATAGAGGGTTTATACATAGTGACCCCCCTGAGATCTGGCTCTTGGAACTTTTCAGCCTCTTTGAAACAAAATGTAAGGGCCTCTACAAGATCAAAAATTGTTTCCAAAGCCAGTAGTGAATGGTCATCCTCTATGCCAACCTCCTTGTCAAGCCTTGAAGCCTGGGCAATAAGGGAAATGGCATAGTCCTCCCTCAAATTGAACATACACTCTATATCATGGAGGAAAACATAATCTTTTCCACCAATCAAGACACCTGGAAGCATGGGCATTGCATAGTTGCTGCTCTGGACATCAAAATCTTCAACTGGCTTTGCTCCCCTCAGAGTTTTTGTCCTCAGCTGAACAAGGTCAAGAGCAGCCACTTGCAGCCCCTCATCTTGAAGGTTGATATCTTCTTCTTGCTCTGCCATTTCTGTGACCAAAGAAACATCCTCCTTTTCCTCTGCTTCAGATGTGTCTTCTTCTTCAATCTCCTGCCCTTGTTCATCCAAAGACTCCTGATTGAAGACAATGTACATAAGGAATGCCATGGTTTCCTCAAGCACTCTGCACTTTCTGGTGTGCAAGTTACGGTTGAATTTATATTGATCAGGCAGGCTGTCAAATCTTCTGTTCACATGGTACCTCAGCCTGTCAATGGAGACAATATGATTTATATGCATAAAAACCTTTTCTCCTTCCACAATTCTTCCTGCCTCTGTCAGTTCTTTGAAGGTATCCCAATAGTCTGAAAGAAAATCTTTGTGATGCTCCAGTATAGAGCTCATTGTGAACTCCATGTTGAAAATACTGTGGTATATATGGAAGTTACTCTGAGCCTTGCATTTGTGAAAAAACTCAAATAGGAGCAAATCTAGAGACTTGTCCTCTTCTGGTTCCTTTTGTTTTGTGATGGAAGAATCAACACTCTGCTCCAGTCTCTTCTTTTTGCCTGTTCAAAAACTTATATACTATGAATTCTATATGCTGACATATGCAATCAGTGAATGCATTGGATATCACCAGATAATTCCTTCATGAGCTCTCATGACTCACCTGGTGATTGCTGTGGTCTAATAATAGCAGCAGAAAAGTCCAACTTCCTCTTGAAAGGTGGGGCCTGGGAGTCAACTGTTCCAAAGCAAAAACATTTCTCATCATCAAGGAAGAATTCCATAGGGCTAAAGATAGCAAAACAATGAGGTAGAAGTGAGAACCAAATCAGACACAGGAATTTGCAGCAAAACGCGATGGGGGACCATTTGGAAAATATAAAGCACTCTCCTCGCATTTTGTTGCAAATTCTCCAGTTCTGTTCATATGCATGTCAAATCAAACACTAGGTTCATCTCATTGATTCTTGGACAGTATGATCTCATATGCAAGAGAAATGCTGGAGCTGAGTGAAGCTTTTCATGAGGAATGTGTCAACAACAGGAATTTGCAGCAAAATGCTATATGGGCTATTTAGAGATTTATAAACCACTCTCCTCGCATTTTGTTGCAAATTTCTAGGTTCTATTCATATCCATCTCCAATCAAATTCTTGGGTGATTTACCACATTCTTGAACAGTTCAATTGAAAATGTAACAAGAAGGGTGGAGCTGAGTGAAGACATTTGGACATCAAAAATCCAATGGATGGAAGAAATATATGTCAAAAAACATTGAAAACAATCTAGAATTCTGACCTTTTTTTTCCTTTTCCATGCTGTTGGAGTTGCACTGGTGAATCTCCTACTCTTTCACTAGCTTGAACTCTGCACTCTAGGTAACCTAGAGATCTGGCAGTGGTAGTAGTCTTCAGGCAGGTTGAAGTCTGGATGGAGTGTGCTAGGTAGGAAAGGATCAGAGAGAAGGAAATGGAAGATGCGAGGGTCGTGGCAGGGATGAAAGATTGGGAGGCAGGGGAGGGAAGAGTGGTTGTGGAATTGATTATGAAATCATGAATGGCACAAGTTCCAAGGCATAAAGTGTACCTTTCACACGTGCCAAATTTCAAACTCCAAGAGATCTGGGTCCCATCCACACGTGTGAAAAACGACTACATTCCACACGTGTGGGATTTAGAAGATGCCTTATTTGTATTTGCACTTATTTGTGGTATCTTGTTTCAGACCTCTTGCCCTCCAGTCTCTGCTCTCTTGCCTCCCTACCTCCATACTCTGCAACTTCAGCATCCTGACCAGCAGCACAGGTTCATCCTCAGCACAGGGTACTCATCAGCAGCACAGCACATCCACAGATAGATTTCAGGTCAGTAACAATGGGTTCTTCCCTTAGTCTCTGCAATCTTCTTGCCTACCATAGAAACAATCCATCCTGCATCGAAATGCATAGACTCAGTCCATATTTTATTTAGTTGTCAAGACAGAGAAATCACTGTAGTAATGCAGATCTTCAAGTGTGATATTTGCATGTGAGGTTAAAACTGTACTTATGGTTCTTCCTTCAGTCTGTGCACACTTCTTGCCTTCCATAGACTCAATCCATCCTGCATGGTTATGCAAACACCTTCAAATGACTGAAGGCATATTCCAGCATGCTGCCTCATGAATTTGCAGGAAAACGCGAGGAGAAGGCCTTAGGAATTTCAAACAGCTGAAATCGCGTTTTGTTGCAAATATTGAAATGTTGCTTCATCCACCCCTGTCAGTCTGGTTTTCTGACTTCCATAGCTATCCATGGCTGTACTCTTCTTGCATAAACTCCATTCATACTGTATTTAGTTGTAGAGATAGAGAAATCAATGTAGGAATGCACCAGCATGTCATTTCAGGAATTTGCAGGAAAACACGATTTGGACCTGTTAGGAATTTCAAACTCCTCGTATCGCGTTTTATTGCAAAATTTTCTATGTTGCTTCATCCACCCCTATGATTGCATTTTTTTTGTCAAAACATGTTCTCCATGTTTGTAATCTCTTTCCAATCCTTTGTATGCAGTTTTTCAGAGTGATGGCAAGAACCAAGTCAACTGCAAGGAAAGTTGGCAAAGGGCCAGGGCTTGCAGCAATAGCAGCTGGGGCAGGTACCAAGAAATTTAGTGTGCCTCCAAAGGGAAGAGCTGCACATGGCAGGAAGGGTAAGCCAATGAGCCTGCTCAAGCAAAAGGCCAAGAGATTGAATCATGGTGCAGGTGTGCTAAGGGAGATCAGGAAGCAACAGAAAGCTATAGGCTTTGCAATACCCAAGGCACCTTTTCAAAGACTGGTGAGAGAAATATGTGATAGTTGGCACCTTGGGTTCAGGTGGAATAGAACTACCATTCTTTCCTTATAGGAAATGGCAGAGGATTACTTGGAAAAATATTTTGAAGATGCAATGCTGGTAGCAGCCCATGCTCACAGGGTGACTTTGATGGCCAAAGACTTCAACACTTTGTCCAGAGTGAAATGGAGGTATGACAAGCTTGTTCATCCTGTGGAATGGCAGGACATAAAGATGAGAGACATATTGTTAATTCCACCTACAAGGAAGTTGAAGGTAGATGAGGTTAAGGTTGTTGAAGTAACCCACTCAAAGAACACCAGAGGGAAGGCTGCTTATGAGGAGTCACTGAAGCAGCAAATAAAAGAAACAAAATCTGTTATAGATGTGGAGACTGGAGAGAGGGAGCTGCAGATACATAGAAGGTTGCAGGAGCTGGGCCCTAATATAGTTGTCCATATTGAGGATGAATTTTCAGTGAATGATTTTGACTTGACAAAACCATGCTTGGCAGCATTGGCTCATAAGAATGAGTATTGCTCAGATACTATCATTCTTGCAATGCTCTAGTAAGTGTTTATTATTTTACATTTTTTGCAAAACAATCCCCCTTGTAGCTCCTTTATACCCTACCCTAATTATTTTTTGGTCCTATGCAGCATGATGAGAAGCTGACTTCACCCCTCTGTACAGCGTACAGTCCATATTATTGATCCTGCCATTTCTTCTAAATTAAGAGATGCAAAGGAAACTCCCATTAGTATTTCCAGCTGGTTCAGACACTGCAATTTTGAAGTAATTGATGTTTTGCTACTTCCATACCATAACAGGTATGTGGGTGACTACTTCTTTTAAGATTCTTCTTTAAGATTGGGAACTCTTGTAGCCCTTGATTTCCTAATGCTTTTTTCCTTATGCAATGACCACTGGAGTTTTGTTTCTATTGACATCCAGCAGAAGCAATGCTTTCTATTCAACTCTCTTAAAAACACACACAGAGAGCTGAAATTGTAAGTTTTGTGTGTGCTTTTTGAACTTAAAACTTCATTATTTTGATATCATACTAACTAAATTATACATATTGCAGTTGTATTAGAAGGCTTTTAGATGCATTGGATCACTGTCCTCCCAATGTCTCTCTTTTGGATTCAATAGAGCCAATAAGTCTAGAGGTAAAAAGCCGTTCCCTCTACTGATGTCTATTTCATGCTATGTCTTTAAACTTATTGAATAATTTTGTTTTGTGCACATGCTAACAGTTTCTAACATATCTTTCCAACTCTACAGACACCACAACAAGATGATTCAAGTAGCTGCGGATGGAGAGTGCTGATCAGTGCAAAATACCTACTTTCAAGCTATTTTGAGAAAGAACAGCCAGACCTTGTAAGAAAAAATAATTTTCATTTAGCTTGAAGATAATTCATAATGATACAAAGTGTTCTAAATTATCGTCTGCCATTGCAGATGAAAGAAGATAGCTTCAGCTCAAACTATGTATATAATTTTAGAGCTCATACAATTTGGAGGTTTTTGAGCTATGCCTCCCCCAAACTTATTGTACCAGCTACTGTGGAGTTGGGTGAGAGCTCTAAAGTACAAGAATGTGTCATACACCTTGATGCCACAGATGAAGCACCTAATGCTGAGAAGGAGAAGCCATAGGAGCAATCACCTAGTGTTGAGGAGGAGAAGCCACAGGAGCAAGGACCTGCTGCTGATGTTGTTGAGGAGAAGATGGAGCAGCAGCAAACAGATCCTCCTGGGGCAGTGGAGGAGACAATGGAGCAACACCAACATACTGTACAGGACAGGATGGAGCAGCAGAAAAAAGATTCTCCAAAAAATGTAGAGCAGCCTCTGGATCAAGCTGTACATGAATAGAAAATGGATGTCAGAAATATGTTCTACATGCTTAACTAAACAGTTCTGTACAAAGTAGTATTTAGCACTAGTTAGCACTTAGTCCTATTTAGTATCAGTAGTATTTAGCAATATTTAGTACTATTTAGTAGTATTTAGCACTAGTTAGCACTTAGTACTATTTAGTATTAGTAGTATTTAATACCTTAGTTAGCACTTAGTATTATGTAGCAGTATTAGGATTAGCATTAGTATTGTTTAGTACTTAGCAGTTTTAGTAGTATTTAGTACTATGTAGCAGTACTTAGCAGTATTAGTAGTATTTAGCACTATTAATAGAACTTAGCACTTAGTACGATTTAGTACCAATCACATCTGGACTCCAACACAACCAATGGAAATATGGCCCTTGAGGGGTCCCCTTTAGGGGCAAGGGCTGTGTTGGACTATGTCCCTTGCCCCTAAAGGGGACCCCTCAAGGGCCATATTTCCTTCAAGTTTAAATACTACTATTTTTTTGATTATTTTCTATCTTTAAATAATCTATTTGCCTTTTGAAATCATTTTCAAATAATTGTTCTTTTCCTTACACAAACAGGTAAAGACACCGAAATACCATGTCCAAAAAAGTTGAAGACTGGTACAAAGCAAGCTGAAGCTGTTGAAAATGAGAAATGCAAAACTCCTAACATTTCAAATGTATTCATAGACACCAAGAAAGAACAACAGGTAGAGGGGCATGCCTCGTGTGGAAACGAAGACAATGACGATGAAAATTTTTAATAGCAAAAAAAGATTTGAAAAATCCCAAAACTTTACCATCGCAGAAGTGCTAAGAGGGGATCCCCGCACAAGCTAGTAGGGTTGGAGCAGTCCTACTGGCATGGTAGTTTTGTATCCCTATGATGCCTTAATGTTGAGCTTCCCCCTTCCCCTAGCAATGGCCAGCCCAGCAAGTTAAAAATTTTCAATTCTAGCCAAGCATTGGAATGCTGGACGGTGCACCCGGTTCATGGTTGTACAAATGGCCACCACCAATAGGTCTCAACTTCCTCTCCCGCTAGTGGGACGCATGCAGAGATAATTGAACCGGTTGCAAACGGGATGGGACACTCGATCACCGACACGAGGAGACACGGTTTGACTTGCAGAGCCTGTCGCTAGGCCAGCAGCGTCCCCATCGTCTACCACAACGCGGGGAGCTCCTCTAAGAGTGTGTTCCTGCCTTACTGACAAACCATTGGAAATGCACGCAAAGGCCAGCCCCCGCAAGGTTCTCACGTAATGCCTTGAAAATGTAGATGCAAAAACCCACCATCTCATTTCGGGGCTAGCCTCTCTACAGCCAGTGTTCATGTGAGTTTTTTGCTAGCTCCAGGTTTGTAGGTCTTCCTTGCGAGTTGGAGGGTTTTCGCTAGACGTGGACAATGAGAAAAGATCTATCTCATGGGAACCACTCCTCAGAAATGCGGAGGAGAAGAAAAACTCCATCTCGTGGGAACCACTTCTCAAAAATGTGGAGGAGAAGAGAAACTCCATCTCGTGGGAACCACTCCTTAGAAATGAGGAGCTCTAAGTGGGAACGGGCTCTAAGAAAATGCATTGGATGGCTGCGTATGCCATGGAAACGCACCCACGTTGAAAAAGCTAAGTGTATTTATGAATGAGCCAAGTACCTTGATAAGACTCCATTGTTATCCCAAACTGACGTGGTGCGGCTCATAGGTTTCAGGATCAAGATGACAAATCAAAATGCGAAGGCAAAGAGTTTCAAGCTCTATCAACACACTCCAGTCAGCAGCTGTCCCACAAAATCTAGTATATCCATCTCTATCGTCTCGTGGCTGCAGCAAAAATCTTCTCAAGAAGTTGCTAGCTTTCGAAGCAATCAGCAAAGGCGCATTCCAATTATGTCTATCCGCCGCAAGCATATTTCGAAACGCCATAGGTGGAAGGAAAAGTTTCAAGCTCTATCACCTAATCTAGTAGATCCATCGCCATCGTCTCCTGGCTGCAGTAGAAATCGTCGGAGTTAAGCAGTATTTATCATCCTGCTCCCAGAGTTTTGATACCACTGGCCAAAAGAGCTTTCCAAATTCCTTGCCTTCGAAGCGATCATCAAAAGTTATTCAAGGCCCTACTTGCTGACTCTGAAGCCTGCCTCCAAGTCGTGGCGATCATCTTTCGCGCGTCCCTGTCACTCCAAAGTGCGATCCGACGGGGAGTGCATGCATGAAGAGGCAGGCAGTGCCATGTGACGACCTGTATCCCGATTCCCTGGCACTTCCTCTCCCACTTGCCCGCAGCACGTTCCAGCCTCCAGGAGTCCAGGTTGTGCCTCAATTCCTCCCGGCACTATAGAAAGGGAAGACTAGGCGTTTTCAACCGTAGTTGTTAACAATGGACGGTATGCGAAAAGACGATGAGTTTCCACACTATGATGATAAGCGTTTGAGCGACAAAGGACCGTGTGAGGGAGCAAATCCACGCTGTGGCTACCGTGGCATACGCAAACGCCCTTGGGGCAAATGGGTGTCTGAGATCAGAGAACCCAGTAGGAGGACGCGCATATGGTTGGGCTCATATCGCACACCACAGGGCGCTGCTCGGGCCTTTGACACTGCCACACTTTGTCTTCGAGGTCCCTCCGCTCAGCTAAATTTTCCGAGCTCGCTCCTAACAATCCCAGCTCAGGCCGTGATTTCTGCCAAGTCCATACAACGAGCTGCGTCTGCTGAAGGTGCTGCATACGACAGGATTTACAGTGCAAAATCTGACTCCGTGCTTAATATTAAAGCTGCTGACCCTGCCATGGAGCATTGCTATCCCACACCTTTGAATTCATATCAAATTCCGAAAGAGTTGTGTGCAAAGGCCTGTTATGAAGACAAGTTCTGCGAAACGGAGCTTTCAGAGTTGGAGGCGTTCTTATTTCAAGCTTGATGAACGATGCTGCCTCCGCGCTTCATGAGAAAGCGCGACCAAGCTTGTTTACTTATAATATAAATATATACAGCTTCCGTAGGTAGAAATGTGTACTCTACTTTGCACCCCACAAATTAAACTGGAGACTTCTGTATTCCTTAAACTGGAGACTTCTGTATTCCTTCACCAAGTTTGTGAGCACTCACCAAGTTTGTTAGCACTGATGCTGTAGACGTGTAGAGTTGATCTTACTTTTGGAAATTTTTTTGAAAAAAAGCATTCCATATATACAAAAAAAATTTAACAAAATTGGTCGCCCCATTCTTCGAGTGAAGAAGCGTGGTTACAGCGTGAACAGGGAGATAAATTTTGTGATACTAGGTTAGTAGACTTGGGAGCAGAGATCAAAGGACATTGAAATCTTCCGTCGGTTGTTGGAGATTTACGAGTCGAAAAAATCCGAAGATTTGTGAGTTCCTTCGGACTCCCACAAGTCTTTGTTTGTACAGGTTTTGTTCCCGACAAATTTCCCCTAGCTTTACTTGTTTCCTACTTGCCATTGGTTAGGTAATACTCGAGGAAGATTCTACAAATACACCCGAGCCAGATATTTATTGTTTCGCTTGCAATATATTCGTACTTTTTGGTTAGTTCCAGGTCAGGGTCATGTTCCTTTTTCTTGATATAAGCCTCATGTTTCAGTTGTTGCTTGGAGGCAATCCTTAAAGTTTATTCACTACCGGACAGGCGTTACTGGCGGGGAAGTTCAGGGAGATAAGTAGCCCTTGTCTTCTTAACGAGCGGCAAGAGAGATGGGAGAATTGTCTCAACCTTAAGTAATTTCTTGGCACTGATAGGTCGCGCCCATGACGTGCTTTCAGCATCGAAGCCTGAAATGTTAAAGAAGAAAATTAGTTAGCCAATTAGCACCACTAGCGTGCTACCCGTGGCAAGCCACGATCCTTAGCACACAGAGTAGGGAATTCGTAACATTCCTTGAGAACTACGGCAACTTGCATAGCCCTCATGAAGACTTTTTCATTGTTTGAGGCCCCGGAGACTTCCATTGCTCGTGTTGGATACATCCACCTGGATTCATGCTGTTTCACCATAGCTTTAGCAAACTCCCACCACAAATCATGCATTCTGAACGTACTGCCAAAATCATCCCACACTTATAAAACTGTAACTCCTTAGCTCTTTCACCTGCAAAACCAATCATCTGCAGACATTTTCTAATATGTACATGGGAATCTATTTTCTTGTCTCCGCTTATGCCCTTAGTTCTTGTGCACTTTATATCTAAATCAAGGGAAGCTGCAAATTTTGCGCCTCTCCAATTCTATCACAATTGATCCTCAACGATTGCAATATTTAATACCGGTAGTCGTGCACATCCAACAATAATGGAACAACGGCGACAATCTATTGAAGCTAACAAGGAAGAGATGGACGAAAAAACTTTGACTGACATGTGGTGAAGAAAGATATGGCAACTGGACATGTCGATGATGATATTGGGACGCTCGTCCTCTTGAGGCATAAAGTTATAATAGAGGATGCTAATCTCAATGGAGCCGATTGATCGGAGATTTTTCATGTGAGGAGCTAATAACGAATCAAGATATGAATTGTTGATCTGATAGCATTTATTGATTTGAATGATCTCAAACGAATTGGTGAGCACGATCGATTGGGGCTTGTGAAAGAGTCGAGAAGATATGGATAGGTAGAAGAACCAAACGCCCAATAGCCCCCATGCCACCAAAAATGGAACGGTCAATTCTGGGCACGCAACTAATGCATCCAATGGTGTGTATTCATTGTGAAGAATCCAACATCCCAAATTCTTTCAATCGTCCTCCCCCAAACCTCTCCTTAATAGAGAAAAGAGATTGTATGAATATGGGCCCTTTGATTTTGACCAATTAGTTAAGTCATTGGATGTAAATCTATCCTCCACCAAGTTGATCTGAGCTATTATGATCAACGAGTTGCATCACCCATCTACGAGGGTTAGAGACATGTTCCGTTCGGTCTCAAGGTGGAATCTTAAATGTCAAGAAACAAAAATTCAAGTTCCATAAAAATAGTTAGGACTGTTGTATGAATAGGGGCCCTTTGATTTAAACTCATTAGTTAAATCATTGGATGTAAAGCTATCCCCCATGAAGTTGATCTAGGCTATTATGATCATTGAGTTACATCACCTGTCTACTACGATGGGTTAGAGACCTACTTCGCTAGCTGGTCTCAAGGTGGAATCTAAATGTCAAGAAGCCAAATTTCAACTTCCATAACCCTTTTACTTTTTGTCTTTGCTCTATGCTCAATTTACTCAACAAACATAATTCAATTTATTAGGGGAGCTCTATGTAGATCTATTGTATCTTTTTGAATTTGTTGTCTTTACTCTATACTCAATAAACACAATTCAACTTATTAGGGGAGATCTAGGTGGATCTATTGTATCTTTTTGTATATGGCTTTGGAGGCCTTAATAATTTGTTCTGTATCATTGTGTTCTTTTGGACATCATTACGAAGAGGACTCTCTCTCTCTCTCTCTCTCTCTCTCTCTCCATATATGTGTGTTTGTGTGTGTGTCTTTATTTCTCTTTCATAGCATACATACACATGAGCATGTGTGCACATGTGTGATACAAAAATGCATATATTGTGCATATACATGCATATATACATATGCATACAGCAAGTGGCTGCCCCCGAAAAGCACACACACAAAGACCATTTTACCAACTAAAAGCAAATGGCTTATATATGGGAACTCTCTCACTCGTTGCATATATATATATATATTTATGTACTTATATATGTGTGTGTATGTGTGTGTGTATATATATGTATGTATGTATGTATGTATGTATGTATCATGGATGATTTTTTCAAGTTAGTTTCGTTAAGAAGCTAAAATTTTATATTGACATCAAAAGTTAATATTTAAAAATATATGTTTGAAACATTCGCCAAGATTTGAAACTTTTATGCAAAAAAATTTAAAGTTTCGCCAGGATTTACATTTTTTCCTTTAAAATTCAAAAGCAAATATATAGAAAGTACTAAATTCTACCGATATTGTAAAACTTAAAAAAATGAGCTTGAAAACTTTTGCCAATATTTTATATTAATATATGAGCATATCTTTGATAAAAACATCCTTGGTATGTATGTATGTATGTGTGTACACACACACACACACACACTCCGATGACCAACTGTGAAAATCGCATATTGACCTATGCTTCCTACCTTAAAGGTCACAAAACGCCTTGGTGAGAAAAATTGCAATGCCCATTTGCTTTGAAATACCTTTGTGATGTCGAAACAAAAGTTAGACACGTAACTACCACTCGAAAAAAAACAATTGCCATGCACTTTCTTGAGGATTCTGAAAAACACAAAAAAGTTGCACAACACGTATAAGATATCCACTCCATAATTTAGAGGTTAGGTTCTGTGAATCTGTTACATTATATGATTACAAAATAGATTCATTTCATTAAAGTGTATTCGTGCAATCTAGCCTCAAGAGCACTCCAGTCTTTTAAAATGGTATGCAATTCCCTTGGCAAAATGCTTGTGAAAAGTATTTCATATCATTGAAGTGTACTATTACCCTCAGGAGCACTCCAATCTTCTAAAATGGTTTGTGATTCCCCTAACAGAATGCTCTTGAAAATCAACTCATCTTGCTGAAGTATATTTGTGCAATCTAGTCTTGCCTCCTTCTTCATTTCCTTGCCTAGGGCTTTTTCTTGCATCCTTGTGATGATCTTCAAGGGCACTGCCACTACTTGACCTTGTTCAATGCTTAGTAAATTGGTGCTAGCGCTCTTGAATGGGGTGGTCGAAGTCACATGCCACCACCAATAGAAGGGGGCTTAAGTTAATTTGCAACAACTACAAGAGTAACTAAACATCTAGTAAGAAAATTTATGAAATCTAATAGTACAATAAGGCTAAATTATCTAACCCAAAATGTGTCAATACTTAAAAAGGTTTATTCCATGTATTTATGGCCATTGGTAAATATGAAAAGGAAAAAAGGTGGAAATTTTATAAGTTACTATCCATCTGAAGTCATACATGCTCATCAAAACATCACTATAAAGTTCCTAGAGTGGGAATGTTAAACAAACCAAGCCGGGACCTTTTGAAACATTTTTTAATAAGTAAGAGTTTGTGTGTGTTTGTGTGTGCATGTTGGAATGTGACTTGTGAGTGTGTTTGTGTGTCAATGAATTGTAATTACGTGTATGTGTACATGTGTGTGTGTGTGTAAAATTGAACAAATCCAATTTGATAGAGGGTTAGTGGACACACAAGGTTATGTGCTGGAATTGAAAGATAAAAAATTTAACAGTTGGATTTTGAGAGATCTGAGATTAATTTTTACTTTCACTTGTTAGAGGAGTGGTAAAGGAAAAATGAAATAAATATAATAATTTGTGCCTATAACCAATTACGTCAAAATTCACATATGTTAACCTCCTCCACGTGATGAATCCAAGGAAAATTTTTTGGTTAAAATTGAGATAGGGAAGGGTCAATTTTGGCCTCCCCATATTAAAATCTCCCCTTTTAGGGAAAAGGGGCCACCCAAGCCAAATACCAAGCCTAATTAGGCTTGGTAGATCACCAATCCTAGTGGCCGCCATTTGGGGGGTGGCATGGTGCACATGTGGAAGGCTGACTCATAAGTCAACTCATCTAAATTGCATCATCATCTTGCCATGTAAGCAAGTTTGACTATGGTCACCCATGCCACCTCCCCACCTCTTGCCACCTCACACATCATCAATGTCCATGTCATCAGCTCACCCTCTTCCACATCATCACATGAGCTACCACGTCACCTTGCCACATCACAATGATTTGCCACCTCACCATTCTACATTTCTGCCACCTCAGCCACATGTGCCATGTCATCAAGCCACATCATAGGCATGGTTGGAGCACAACAACACAAAGCAACCATAGACGCGCACACAGACGCGTTTATTGAACTAAATAAAAAACTTACGGGCGCGTCTATTTGTGCGTCTATTTTTGCGTCTGGAGACCCGCGTCTACCAACGCATCTATATATCAGACACACACGCGTATAGATGCACACTTAGATGCTTAAATAGACGCGCTAATAAACGCGTTTATAGACGCAAAAATAGATGCTTGTCGAATAGACAGACGCGTATATAGATGCATTTATAGAAGCATTGATAGACGCGCTTTATTTATTTATTTTTTTAATTTACAGAATGCTGTGTATGTTGTGTATGGTATATAGTTACAAGAATCCCATATCCACATTGTGTAATTCAATTCTTACAGCGAACCGCATTTTAATTACAATTTCAAATAAAACATTACAACTCCAAAACGCAATAAAATTGAAAGCTCAAAAAGTGCTTGTATATACATATAGCACGAAGCTAAGCCACGTCATGTGGCTTCAAGTACAAAAAATAAGGAAGCTAAGGCACGTCATGTGGCTTCAAGTACAAAAAATAAGAGGAGTGTATATACAAGAGGCACGAAGCCAAGCCAGTGGCTTTAAGTACAAAAAAGAGTAGCTAGCACTACTTCTACGACTAATCTATGTTCTCCAGGTCCTCGCTCCCTTTTGCGCTCCCTCCTGCGCCTCCTTCCTTGTCTTCCTCATTGTCTTGTGCACGGGCCTGTAAACAAGGGACAACATATATCAATGTATGAAAAATCAAATCTTTACTTTTAATTTTGGCATTATTTAATTACTTTCAAATACCTCGGGGGCCGCTCCAGTAGCCCGGGTATACTGCTCCTCAGTAATTAACCCATCATCATAGAAGTGCCTCCATGTATCTCCTCTGCGATGGTGGCGGTGGTAGGCTGTCTCCACAGAAGTAGGGTATCTGCCCACGATCTCAAGCTGTAAGACGACACACTTTGCGGAGGGATTAGTACAAAGAAACAACCTCCTAATAAACTACATAAGCAATATAATTTGAGATCGATACTTACAAATTGGGCCTCTCATGATTCAACACCCCCTGCTCCAAAATGCGCGCTTCCATATTCCTCCATCTGGATCCTCCATGCCTCCACGTGCTGCAGAATGGGGTCCTCCCTCGCTGACTTCATTGCTTTCTTCCACTCACGCTTGTGAGCGGTGTGGGGCGGGCCCCTTGGTGGTTGACCTCCCTCAAGCCTGGCAAGCTCCGCTAGTGCCTGCCTCTTAAGCGAAGATCTTTTATTGCCAAGTATCGTAACAGTGAATAGCAGTGAGGGTCTCATCAGCCAACCTCTTTGGCTGGTCTTTGAAGTGGATAAAGCAATCTCTATAATTGTTAGCAATTACAAAGAGCATGAAGGCCATGATGTCCTTCCCCTACGCATCCATCAAGATGCCTCCTGTCTGAGTGATGTCATAGAATATCGTACCATCACCCGGAGGCACGTCTAAATCATCTGAATCATCATCATCCCCACCGCCACCCCTCCCAAAGCATTGT
Organism: Dipteris shenzhenensis; assembly: GCF_047967505.1. Classification (NCBI taxonomy): domain Eukaryota; kingdom Viridiplantae; phylum Streptophyta; class Polypodiopsida; order Gleicheniales; family Dipteridaceae; genus Dipteris; species Dipteris shenzhenensis. The sequence goes on along the minus strand of NC_141602.1, from coordinate 46,141,294 downwards.
GCCATGCATCCCCCACCGCTCTCCCTGCTACTACGCCTGCTACCGTGTCGTGTCGAGCTCGTACGCTGGCCACTCGTAGCTGGAGACTGCACAGGACTACGCTGACCACTCGTAGCTGGAGAACCGAGTCTTGATGGCACAGGAGTACGTCGACGGCTTTGCGAGACAGAAGGACCTCCTGACGGCATGGGGGAAGGGGCATAAGATGGGATGGCAGAAGGGACATAAGACGGCATGGGGGAAGGGGCATAAGACAGTATGGGGGAAGGGGCATAAGAAGGGGCATAAGACGGTTGTGCTGACTCCACTGGGGTGATCTCAGGCGGTGTGGGGTGGTTTGGAGTTTGTAGTGCCGACTCCTGGGGAGTGCTTAGAGTACCCGTCATATACCCATATAACTCCGCAGGATTAGGAGGGTGCCCTAAAAGGTTATATAAGTCCTTCCAAATAGAATTCCGGGAATCAGGTGAGTTGGAAGCGCTTCCTGGCCACATGTTGAACTGGAAAAAAGGAAAAAAATCTATTACTGATGAGCTGAGAAGAAAGGGGAAGGGAAGATAGGCTTACTGTCGGAGTGCGTCTATAGACACGTCTGATTAGCGTGTCTATTTTCGCGTCTAACAGCGCGTCTATAGACGCGTCTGTCTGTGTCTGCAAACAGGCTAGATGCACGTTTAGACGCGCCTGTAGACGCGGTCTGAGACGCGCTTTGAGACGTGCCTATAGACGCGCTCCAACAGACGGAATTTCTAAAAAGTAGAAAAGGACATTGCGCCCAACACACAAATGTGACACTGATACCCAAATCATGCGTTTCTTGGATACGAGAAAGTACAAATCTAAAGAGAGCAAACTTCCAAACAAGATCAACTGCAAAAGGACTTACCTTGGATAGAGGTATGGAAGGTTTTTCTTTTGTTTCAAAGTTGCTTCTCCTCCTTGTTCGTCCTCCTCTCCTTTAAGCTTGGAAGTAAGTGTGGGTGCTTTCCTCTTAAGTGTAAGCTTGGAAGTAAGTATGGGAGCCTTTCTCTTAAGCGTCGAAACTGTGGATTTGCTAATAAGGAAGGAAGAAAGCCGCGCGAAGTATAAGTAATGTGAAGAAAAGCAAAGCGAGCGCACTAAAAGCAGGTTTAAAAGCCGCGTCTATAATCGCGTCTAAGGGCGCGTCTATAAGCGCGTCTAAATACACAGAGTAGACGCGCCTTTAGATGCAACTGTAGACGCGCTTTTAGACGTGCCTTTAGACGTGCCACAGAGTTTAAAATTAAACATTTGAAGAAGAGCAAATTTGGTGGGTTGTTTGTTTGTAGGATGTCTTCATCTTCAACAAGTAGCTCCAGTGAGGATGAATCCCTCCGTATCCACCATTGCGAAATGTGGTTGGAGCAAAAAATCAAATGTCTGTGTGATCGATGTTGAGGAAATATGTATCGTGCATGCAGGATTACACTCAATCATATCTCAAAGTATGGAGAATGGGATGTGACCGTAAACAGGGTAAGGGTTTGTAAGTTAAGGTTGATTGAGATACCTATGGGTGTTCATATGTTTGAGTTATGATCCCGTTTTAATTTGATACAGGATGCAGTGCCACACCCGCATATGTTGCCCTATGCTCGCTGTGAGGAGGCGAAGCATCGGCGATATGAGGTGGGATCTTCAAGAGGGACCGTTACGGATGCATGGAGTGATGGTGATAGTAGCCCTCTGCCATTACCTCATGAAGCCATGGAGGAGGAGGTGTTTGATGATATGGTGCGGGATTTATATGTCCATCAAGGGAGGGATGATAGCATGGAGCAGGATGATCTTTTTACTGCAGCATCGACTCCACTGTTTGAGGGGTGCACATTCTCTGTTCTACGTGCCTCCCTTGAGTTACTAAACTTGCAAACCATCTATGGATGGAGCAATGCAAGTTTGAATGCATTACTCAAGTAAGCTTTAAAGTCTATTTTGCAAACATGGTGAATTATGCTAGTGGGTCAATTACTCGAATGCTTTTCCTCATTTATGGTCTTCACATGCAAGCTATTGTGTAAAATGCTTCCAAGGGAGAATAAACTACCGACCTCAAGAGATATGGCAAGGCAACATGTGACCTCTCTTGGAGGATTAGATTACAAGCGCATCCATGCATGTGTCAACGATTGCGTTTTGTTTCGTGGACTACATAAGGATGCAAGAGAGTGTCCTACTTGTGGAGAGGCAAGATATAGAGCAGATCTCAAAACCTTGGACGTGCCTCGTAAGGTTATGCGACATTTTCCCATAATCCCTCGCATCCAACATATGTTCAATTGCAAATCTATTGCAGAGCTCATGTCATGGCATTCCTCCCATCGATCAACTGATGGCAAGTGGAGAACTCTCGCGGACTCTCTTGCGTGGAAGCATATTGAAGACACATGGCCAAGCTTCAAGGAAGAACCTAGGGGCTTGAGACTTGGATTGGGTATGGACGGTGTGAACCCATTTGGTCTCAAAAGCACCTCTTACAATGTATGGCCAGTGATATTGGTGAATTACAATCTTCCACCCTCTATGGCTATTAAGAAAGGACATGTTATGCTGTCCCTTCTAATTCCAGGGAAACATAAAGTCAAAAACCCTGATGTTTATTTGGAGCCTTTGATTAACGAGCTAGAGATACTTTGAAGAGGTATCGAGGTGCATGATGTGAGCAGGCCTCCCTCGTCACGAGACTTCAACTGCAAAGCAGTCTTGATGTGGACGATGCATGACTTCCTAGGCTATGGCGAGTGTTCAGGTAAGCATTGCACTTCTAATTATGAATAGGCAAAGGATGTGGCACCCTAAACCCACCTTCAACTCTTAATTGCGTCTATTGTTCAGGTCTCACTACATCGGGTTACCATGCATGTCCTGTTTGTGGTCCGTCGCTAGTTGCCTCATAGGCAGACGCATTGAATAAGGTCATCTATGAGAATCACCATCGATTTCTCCCACCTGATCATCCTAGATATGTTGCCCCTTGGAATGAAGTCCTCCCACAATCACTCAATGCGGGAGATTGGATGAGAATTTGGGACGGTTCCATGACTCCTCCACCACTTGGCATGAGCTGGTAAGGGTTTGTAACTATTGGCTGGAAGTAAAGATTGGCTATATTGGCTGGAAGTAAAGATTGCCCGCTAACACTTTATTTTGTTTAGATACTCCATCTTTTATCGTTTACCATATCGGTCCCACCTCAAGATCAATCACCTGCTTGATCCTATGCATATCTTCAAGAATGTGGCATCTACCATTTGGAAGCATTTGAATGGGACACGAGATTCCGCAGGCATAAGGGAGGATCTACGTACCATAGGGAGGATGCGTGAAGCTTGGCTTCAAGAGAGACCAAATGGGCGTGTTTTTTTACCTCGTGCACCGTGGATGTTATCAAAGCTAGAGATGGCGATGGTGAAGTGCGCTATTACTACAATTCGTACTCCCACTGGATGCATGAGGTGTTTGAAGGGAGCCAATACAAAGAGCAAGAAAAGAGGTGTAGAGCAATTATATGGCTTGAAATCTCATGATTGGCACAAGATGCTCCAAGTAAGTATTTTATGTGCATAATATCTTTTTCCTTTCAAATTTGTGAGTGAATAGTTATAAGCAACTAATCAACCACCTGCTTGTGGGTTCAGTTCATACTACCTACTAGCATTTCACGTAGTGCATCGAAGGACGTGAAAGATTGTATTTACAAGATGGGTGAGCTTGTGAGGTACTTTACATGATACTACATATGATGCGTATCAATGCTCCATGCAAGTTTGAATGCATATTGCTAATATGCTGTACTTTTTCATTTCTAGGTATGTGAGCTCAAAGGAAATAGATCCCACCACGCTTGAGAATGCTCGAGTTATGTCAGTGGAGGCGGTTTGTTTAGAGGAGGAGACATTTCCACGTTCTATTCTCACAAGCCAACTACATCTCATAGTGCATTTGGTGGATGAGATTGCTATATGCGGTACTATACATGCACGATGGTTGTTCTTCCTCGAGCGCTTCATGAAGACCTTGAAGGGCTTCGTGAGACAAAATGCAAGACTCGAAGGTAGCATGGCCGAGGGTTGGTTGGTACAAGAGTCACTTGTATATATTTCTGAGTTTCTTGTTGATGTGGATAGCTCTCTCCCACGACTATGGAGAGATGATGAAGACCTAAGGATGACCTCTATTGTGCCTCAAGGAAAAGAACGCAACAAAGTAATAGACACGGAGTTGCATAATAGTATCAACCTCTTTTGCGTGCTTAATAGTGATGTGATGAAAAGATGGGTGACAAGATACGAGGATGCAAAGGCAAGAAGACAAGAAGAAAGGGCCCTCTTTCGTACACACCACGGATCTCGTGTGCCATACTCTCAGTATCTAAGAGCACTTCCAAAGGATATTCATGTGGATTGGCTACTTGATGAAATGGAGAAAGCAAAGAAAGACGAGGGGATGCATATCACAATGGAAGAATGGGAGCATGCTAGGGGATGCATGAGCAAGGTCGGTATATAGAATCTTATGCATAAGTTAGGAGCTTTCAATAATTTAGATTGCTTATTTAATTGATTTTTTCTTGGTGTAGTGCACTATGTTCAATGCTATATGGTGTGAGGGCAAGCATTTTCGAACACAACGGATCGATGATAAGAGAAACAAACAAGACTACGGCGTCATTGCTAGCTTTGAGGGAGCCAATGGAGCCATGGATGATTATTGTGGCATAATCCAAGATATTATTCTGCTTGACTTTCGACGCTTCTTTGTGTATGTTTTGGATGTAAAGTGGTTTAAGGACGTGGTGGAAAGAGGCCCCAATGCAACAATCAAACGCCATGCAAGTGGCTTTGTAACTATTGACTCCACAAAGTTTTGGCAAAGTAGGAAGGACACACTAGTACTACCGCAACAATGTGAACAGGTACTGTGCACACATATAAAAATACTCGCTATTAAATATTTGATGCAATAAAAATAACATGATTGTATTTGTGTTTGAATTAGGTTGTCTATCAACCAATGGTGGATAATAATAGATGGTGGCATGTCATACCTATTATGCCACGTTCCAAAGTGATGTATAGTACATTTACTAATATGGAGCGTATGGAGGATGATCATGGCCATGGACGTGATGATGACCGTGATACGAGAGAGGAGGATGATCATGAGATAGGAGATATAGATATTGAGGCCATTACCCGTGAGGACGAGCCTACCATTCGAGATGTTGATTTCGATTAGCACATGAGTGGCACAAGTAGTAGTGGGTTGAATGTATTTGTAGATCTAAACACTTGTTTGGATTTTGAAGTAGATAGTTTGGCAAGGGTTGATCTCATTGAGGATGAGATTGAACCGTAGCCCCATAATTGATATTGGCAAAATATATTACATATTGACTCATTCTCCTCATCTCACTTAATTCTTGTATATGTGGGCTTGCAAAAAATTATGTGCTTTGGTAATCATGGGCAATGTTTGGAAAGCAATGATGTACACCAAAATCTCACTTTCTGTATTCTCTGGTTTGTGTCTATCTACGCGTCTAAATGCGCGTCTGATTCTCAGTGTAAATGCGCAAATAAATGCGCTAATACACGCGCAAATAGACACGCTGATAAATGCGATGTTAGATGGGCCCGTATTTTCTCAGTTTAGATGCGCAAATAGACGTGTTAATACACGCGCAAATAGACGCGTTGTTAGACGCGCTTTCAAATGTGCCCGTAATTCCTCTACTAAAGCAACGCCTATAGACGCGCCCGCTATTTTGTGCGTCTACCAAGCGCGTCTATAGTTGCTTTGTGTTGTTGTGGAGCCTAGTCATCAGTCAACCGCCAACTCTGTCTTCCACCTCATCTTTGCCAACTCATCATTGCCACGTCGTGCTGCCATATAATAAAGCCATGTCACATGCTTGGCCACCTCAGCTTACCACCTCATGCATGATGACCTTAGAGGCATGACACATGATGTGCCACCTCAGTAGCAGTAAGCATGGAGCCACATCACCCATCAACCATGCTCATGCATGGAAGCATGCATGCCCATGCCAATCTTCAAATCGCATGGTTATGCCAATATTCGTGGAATTTCCCACACCAAAAAATATGCGTGGAATTTCCCCCACCAAAAATTATGCATGGAATTGGATTTGATAATTAGCATAGGTGAATTGTATTACTACATAACTATACCAATACACCATTTTAAAAGCATAGGTTAATGTATAATATTTGCAACATAATCAAGATGTTAGTACATAGCATTAGGTTAATATGGAAATAAAATTAAGTGAGCATAATATTAGCATAACATAAAATTAAGTGAAAACATAATATTAGGTTAATATGGAAATAAAATTAAGTGAAAGCATAATATTAGCATAACATAATCAAAATGTTAGGACATACCATTAGGTTAATTTGGTAATAAATTAAAATTAAACATAATAATATACCATTATATTATGCAAACATGAAATCCGATAGGATTGGGTTCTTTTTAAATTAGTGTAAAAAAATAAAATTATGTCAAATTAGAAGAGCCACTTATTTTGGCAAATCACCACGACCACTAGATTTAGCCAAACTAAATCCAATCAAATCCAATCAAATCCAATCAAGATTCAGATTGAAAGAACCACCAAATCACCACCACAACCACTAGATTTAGCCAAACTACATCCAATGAAAGCCAATCAAATCCAATGAAGATCTAGGGGAGGATTGTCCAACCTCTTTATAAGAGACTACTTTTTTAGAACTCATTTCATGCATCCTTGTTTGGAGCCTTCCATTCTTGCCTTCCAATCATTTTGTCACTTTCTCCTACCTTCATTGAGATGGGTTCTCAAAGCTGTAGATCTGATAGATGTGATAGAAGTAGGAAGCCCCCTACTCATACTCTCATGGATGAGGAGAGGAAGAGGAAGGCATGTGAGTGAAAGAGAGCCTTGAGAGCAAGAGCGAGAGCTCGTGCTGCTGATGATGCACCCTTACCCCCACCACCATCTCCTACCTCCACCTCCACCCCCAATTCCCTCCCTCCCTCCTCCCCCTCCAACCCCCCCCCCCCCCCCACCTCCACTTGATCACCCCCTCCCCCCCCCCCCCTGCTAGTAGGATAGTGGAGTCATTATTTAGTGACATTACACTAGCTTCACAGTCATCTCTACTATCTTGTTTGATAGATCACCCTGCCTTGGTGGAGTTTAGGAGGCGGCTTGCTGGTCTTGTTGCATCTAGAGATAGGGCAGTATGTAGCGAGGTCCTTTCTAGTGTTCGTTGGTCCTATACATCCATCAAGCATAGGACCACTGTAGATGCCTTGGCAACACGTCGTGCCATTGTGGCTGCCATTAGTAGACCACAGATGGCTGGCCATGTACGCACCACATCGCGTCTCCTTTGTGGCCCCAAGTGCATACTTCAGGAAAAGTTGTCCTCCCAAAAGCAACATGGATCCTCCCCACGAGAGAGAAGGCAGCGGCGGTCAAGGCAGACATTGCCTCTTTTCAAACACCCATAGGGTACATGCATTGCTTGAAAGGAGCATTTTCAAAGGACAATAAGCTTAGTGGGCTCAAGTCCCATGATTGGCACAAGGTCTTACAGGTATTCTAAGCTGTAGGATTAGTGTACCGATAATCGTGACGCGTTAGTGTAATTATGATTATGTTATATTATTGACATGACTTCTTTGTTGCTTTGATAGTTCATTCTCCCAATTACAATAAAAGGGTGCTTACCAGAAGATGTTAGAAATGCTATATTCAAGATCAGTGGTATTGTGAGGTATGCTTACTATCAAATCGCATTGATTGCATTTTCTTCAATTTAAGTTGAATAATCTATAGACTGATTATGAAGATATCTTACATGGGCATGTGAAATAGGTGGATATCTCAAAAAGAGAGGAATGCATCGATTCAAAGAGAGTCACATATGATTGTGGAGTCATGGCTAACTTCACACAAGATAGCCGAGCAAGTGCGTAAAAATGTCGTCCATATGACCATAATGCACTGTACTTTTTGTATTGTAAAAGAGCATCATTAAAACAATGAAGATGCCTCTATTTTATAGCGTATATTGCCACAAATAATTACTTAATTACGTCAAGAGGTAAGAAACTTACATGCATCACACATCCAAATGATAACTCTCGCTCGCGCTCATTTATTGTCTCTCCATCGTGTTTGGCTTTACGTAGAGCCAGTTGTAGCCAATCAAGTGACATGTGAGTGGGGAGAAGAGCCAGATCCCATGGATATGGTTGCGATCGCCTATACATTACTCTGAATCTCATCCTTGCATTTATTCTTTCTTCTTTGGCCACTTCATATCTCGCAATCCACTTTTGCATCTCCTTGCTATTGAGGATACAAAACTTATTGAATTTCTCCATTTTCTCTTCGCTCATCTTTCTTTCAATCCCTTTTCCTTGGGGAACCTTGCCAACAATGCGATCATCATTCTTGTTATGCCAAGCTTGCGGCATATCGGGATCCGTGGATGCAAGAAACTCCGTGATATATACTAATGACTCTTGCACAAGCCATCCCTCTGCCATGCTTGCTTCTGGTCTTGCTCTTTGTCTTACAAATCCCTCCAAAGTTTTCATAAACTGCTCGAGAAAAAACATCCACGGACTATGAACGGTACCTGCAATAGCCACCTCATCAACTATGTGCACAAGCAAGTGGACTTGAGTTGTCATAATGCTTGAGGGAAAGTGCTTCTCAAGCAAGCATACGGATTCGATGGATTCCATCCTAGACTTCTCGATGCTCGATATGGATCAGATCTCTTTTTGAGATATCCACCTATTTCACATGCCCATGTAAGATATTTTCATAATCAGTCTCTACAGATTATTCAGCTTAAATTGAAGAAAATGCAATATTCAATGCGATTTGATAGTAAGCATACCTCACAATACCACTGATCTTGAATATAGCATTTCTAACATTTTCTTGTAAGCACCCTTTTATTGTAATTGGGAGGATGAACTATTAAAGCAACAAAGAAGTCATGTCAACAATATAACATAATCATAATTACGCTAATGCATCACGATTATCCGTACACTAATTCTATAGCTTAGAATACCTGTAAGACCTTGTGCCACAATCATGGGACTTGAGCCCACTAAGATTATTGTCCTTTGAAAATGCTCCTTTCAAGCAATGCATGTACTCTGTTGGGGTTTGAAAAGAGGCAATGTCCGCCTTGTCCATTGCCTCCTCCCTCGTAGAGAGGATCCACGTTGCACATCCTATTCATAGCATGCAAGTCTTCTCGCACTCCTCTTGAGTCTTTGGAACCAACCAAGTGTGCCCAAATAGTAGCCCCCACATTCTTGAAGATATGCATGGGATCCAAGAGATGATTGATTTGTAACTGACCCCAATAAGGAAGCTCATGAAAGATTGATAGCCTCTTCATACCAGGAGGAGGTTCCTCTCCATTCGCCCTCCAAGCCTGAATCCAGTCACTCCTCTCGAGTCTTTGGAACCAACCAGGTGTGCCCAAATAGTAGCCCCCACATTCTTGAAGATATGCATGGGATCCAAGAGATGATTGATTTGTAACTGACCCCGATAAGGAAGCTCATGAAAGATCGATAGCCTCTTCATACCAGGAGGAGGTTCCTCTCCATTGGCCCTCAAACTTGAATCCAGTCACTTGCCTTCAAATATGATGGTGGTGGATCAAGCTGACCTCCACGCGCGAGATGGTCCAGCGGAAGGTATCGAGCATGACCTTCATAAACATTTTTCCTCATATGTTTGGAGTATCGTGCAAGCGATTTCAAACCCGGTCCACAAACAGGACAAGCATGGTACCCACTTGTAACAAATCTTGCACGTGTGCATGAATGTGTTAGTATAAGACATGCGTGTGAAAGAGAGTCATAAAAGCATAATCCTATATTATACATGTAGAGACACAACCACGTACCTGTGCACTCTCCATATCCTAGGTAGTCATGCATGGTCCACATCAAGATACCCCTGACCAAAATATCATTGGTATGTCTAGGAGCTCTGGAAATATCAAAGACCTGCACTCCTCTCCATAATACCTCTAACTCCTCTATCAAAGGTGCCATGTACACGTCCATATTTTTTTCCTTGTACTTCCCTGGAACACGTAGTGCAAGCATGAGGTGTCCCTTTTTTATTGTTAGCCATGGTGGGATATTGTAATTCACCACGACTATGGGCCATGTCGACCAAGATGTCGAGCGTAACCCGAAAGGATTCACGCCGTCCATGGCGAGCCCAAGATGTAAGTTGCATGGCTCCCTCACAAAGTCCAGCCACTGATTGTCTATGTGCTTCCAAGCTGCACAATCTGTAGGAATCCTCAATGTGTCATCAGTGGACCGATGAGATGCATGCCATGTCATCAACTCCGTTATGGATTTGCATCGAAACATGTGCTGTATTCGTACAATGATGGGAAAGTGTCTCAAGACCTTTATCGGTATCTGCTCACCCTACAAGTCATCTCTATATCATTGTTCTCCACATTTCGGACAACTAGCCAAATCTCCATGTGCACGACGAAAGAGAATACAGTCATTACGGCAAGCATGGATGGTATCATAATCCATACCCACCATTGTTAGCATCTTCTTCACTTAATCTCTTGATGCGAGCATGGTATTTGGTGCAGGCAACATCTTCTGGAGCAACCTATCACAATTCAAACATACATAGGCTTCGAATAATGATGATTCGGTACACTAATCCATACATGATGATTCTCAAAACAAACAATATCCAAATAATGAGTCAAATTAATGCAAGAGCTAACCTCATTAAGGCCGAGACACTTGTATCCGACCGACCACCCATACTTTACTTGCAGATTCAAGATTGAGAGACAAGCACGTAGTTTAGACATCCTAGCACCCTCGTACAACTGTGTTGATTGCAACTCTCACATTTTAACCTCAGACTCTGACATCACGTGTACATGGGATGTAGTGCCCCTAAAAATAGAATCCATCATGTCGACCATACCCTCATCATCCTCCGGGAGACTATAGTCTTGCTCAAAGTGTGAAGGTATATGCGTACCCTCGTTAGCCTCCTCATCCTGTTTTAAGATTTCGTGTAAATATAAGATCTTGTCTCAAGGTTTCGTATCATAATGGTATCCAATATTAACCACGAACTTAAATAGCTTTGACTTATTGATAATCCATCAACACGTGCAACACCAATGGTGGGTACTGGTTGAGAGTGCTCTCAACGGACGCAATAATAGAAGAAGGAGAGAGAGAGACAGAGAGCCACACAAGTTTTGGTGGGTGCAGAACCACCCTAATCTTCTTTTTCATTCATTTATATATGTGTTTGAGTATTGTACATAACCGGGATAAAGGCACAGTGACCTTTAACCCCCACACCGGTTCGGGCTCCTCTTCATACATCCGCAAGTGGTGCATGATAATACGACGTTGATCTCGTACTTCTCGCTTGCAATGAGTGCAATGACAATACAACCTCTCCGTAAGCCACTTTGTGCTCCCGGGTGTTGGCACATCATCTGACGAGCTTCCACTCGTCCCTTCCATCTGCACACTTATATAATCATAACATAAGTTGCAAGGAAATATATTAACAATAATAAAATAGCATCTATGAGCTTATTTTTTAACTTTAAATAATAAGTGTCCTGAAGCATCGCTATATAGTGACGTTTTGCTCTATTCCATCACTATATAGCGACGATTCGCTCTGTTCTGTCGCTATATAGCGACGCTTTTAAATATAAGCGTCGCTATATAGCGACTGAACAACGTCGCTATATTGCGACACTGTGGGCTAAAACCAGAAACCCCACGATGCGGTGCTTTCTTTAGTAATCTCTATTCTGAGAAAAGCAATCTCTCCTCCCACCTATATCTGACGACCTCGCTTTCCTCCTCTCTATTCTCCACTCCTCACCACTACTCACCCCTCTCCTAACACTTGTGCTCCCTCTCCACCCTTCTCCCTCTTTGCTGTGGGCTAAAACCAGAAACCCCACGATGCGGTGCTTTCTTTAGTAATCTCTATTCTGAGAAAAGCAATCTCTCCTCCCACCTATATCTGACGACCTCGCTTTCCTCCTCTCTATTCTCCACTCCTCACCACTACTCACCCCTCTCCTAACACTTGTGCTCCCTCTCCACCCTTCTCCCTCTTTGCTTGTGTGAAAGGAAGTTTTTCAAGAAGGTGAGTCTCTTTGAGCAATGTAGGTTCGTTTTTTGTGAGATTTCATTTTATGAGTGTTGAAGCATGTTTCTCCTTGTATTGCTAAGGCTATGTGCTAGTTTTCATGCTTGATTTTCAAGGGTTAAAGATAAAAAACGAGATTTTGTAAAAGAAAGAAGACTCACCTCTTCTAGTCTTTTTTTTATTTCTCTTCCTCCTCTTTCTCCTTGTCTCCTCAATCCAATCCCTTTGAGAAGTTGCTTTTTTAAACTCCTCCTTCCTCTAACTAGTTATTTGAAAAATGGTATGTTTCCTCTCTTTTGTAGGGCCAGTCCACAAAACACCCAGCGAGACTATTCCAAGTAAGAAAGTGCTTCCTCTTTTTTCCTTTTGTTATTTTTATTATTTGCATTGGCTTGCAGCTAGCGCCTTAAGCGCTAGCTGCAATGATGGGCGTAGGAACCCTCTCTCCCATCTCTTCCCTCTTTTCTCCTCTTCCTTCTCTTCTTTTTCCCTCTTCTTTTTCCCCTGTTTCAATCTCTTTTCCCCTCTTCTTTTTGCCTCCTTTCCTTCTCTTCTTTTTTCTCTCTTTCAATCTCTTTTCCCCTCTTCTTCCTTTCCCTCTTCTTCCTCTTATGCATAAGCATAAGCATATGTCTCCTTCTCTTATGCTCATGCATAAGCATAAGCATGAGCATATGTCTCCTTCTCTTATGCTCATGCATAAGAATAAGCATAAGCATGAGCATATGTCTCCTTCTCTTATGCTTATGCTTATGCATGAGCATATGTCTCCCTCTTTCAATCTCTTTTCCTCTTTTCCTTTCTCTTTCCCCCCCTCTTTCCTCCCTTTCAATCTCTTTTTCTCTCTTTTTCTTTTATGCTTAAGCTTTCTCTCTTTTTCTTTTATGCTTATATGCTCATGCATAAGCATAAGCATATGCTTTGTTTCCTTTCCCTCTTCTTCCTCTTATGCATAAGCATAAGCATATGTCTCCTTCTCTTATGCTCATGCATACGCATAAGCATGAGCATATGTCCCCTTCTCTTATGCTCATGCATAAGCATAAGCATAAGCATGAGCATATGTCTCCTGCTCTTATGCTTATGCATAAGCATGAGCATATGTGTCCTTCTCTTATGCTTATGCTTATGCATGAGCATATGTCTCCCTCTTTCAATCTCTTTTCCTCTTCTTTTTCCCTCTTCTTTTTTCCCTCTTTCAATCTCTTTTCGCCTCTTCTCTTTCCCCCTCTTTCAATCTCTTTTTCCCTCTTCTTTTTTCCCCTCTTTCAATCTCTTTTTCCCTCCTTTCCTTCTCTTCTTTTTTCTCTCTTTCAATCTCTTTTCCCCTCTTCTTCCTTTCCCTCTTCTTCCTCTTATGCATAAGCATAAGCATATGTCTCCTTCTCTTATGCTTATGCTTATGCATGAGCATATGTCTCCCTGTTTCAATCTCTTTCCCTCTTTTCCTCTCTCTTTCCCCCCCTCTGCTGTAGCACAGATGTCGGATGAGGAGGCAGCAAGATTCTTCTCTCTGCTATCTCAGAGGACCTCAATAATTCCCTCTCCTACACCGACGGCTGGACCTACTGCCCAGCCGTCCCCTCGTGCCCCTTCGACCGAGGGGTTATCACCTGCGCGTGCCTATCGTAAGGGAAGGAAGAGTAGGAGGGGCCGCTTATCTTGTGTTGACTCGGGAGATGTAGACGAGTCAGCACACTCACATCCCTACAGGTCTCCACTTGGTCCCAAGACACAGTATCAGTCAAGTCCCTTGCCCTCTCCTACTCCCACTGCTACTCCTCGCTCTGGAAGCGCTCGCACAACTTCCACTCGCTCTGACTCTGCCACTACCATGAGTCCCCCTTACCCAGTCGAGGACCTCTCCTATCAAATCACGACTGTCGGAGAGATAATAGAAGATAAAAAGGGCAAAGCAGTGATGGCCACCATGAGGCGGTTGATGAGCCACCACTTCAAGAGCAGCATTGCTACTGATTGGCAGCATCAAGATGACCAAAAGAAGCGGGCGGTCATCGATGAATTAAAACAAAATCACCCTAACCCGCCAAATTGGGAGTTCAATGAGAATTATATGCGAGAGCGCATGGGTTTGGTCTTGAAGCATCGTAGATTAACCTTGCGTACTTCCATCGCAAAGGGGATGGCTTAACCCAGCTGGGCAGACAAAGTTGATTGGAAGTTCTTCAAGAAGCAGAATAGGGACCATCCCGAAATGTTTGAGGGTCAGAGAAGGGCTACGAGGAGATTGCTGGACACTGCAGGTACTTCGCACTTTGGTGTAGGTGGACGGTTGGCGTTCGAGGCAACCGTGGTAAGTCTACTTCTTCTCATTTAATGTATTGTTACATTTGTTTTACTACATATTACATGCACTTTATCTAACTCTCGTAAATTGGATCCATAGCAAGCTACGATGGGACATCTTCCTATAGATGCAGAGACGCGATGCACATTTCGCATAGGAACAAAGCCGTGGTTTATTGAGCAGGAGGCAATGGGTGCGATGGTCCATTGTGCTGAGGTGGCTGCTCGCACGGTATAAGTCTACTCCTACTTGTAATCTCACTTTTTAAATTGTTTTATTCTTTAAGTTCCAATCTAATTTTCAATTAATATGGTTTCACTCTTAGGGTCAAAGCTCAAGCGTCCCATCACCAGAGGCGAGCGATCACGCGGGCCATGGATCAGGCACACCTGACGAGGGTCAGGGAGCAGGCGCAGCTCACGAGGACCAAGGATCAGGCTAGCCAGACGAGGACGAGGAGGATGACGATGACGATTCGAATGAATAGTAGTAGTAGTAGTTTGCATATACTTTGCCATGTATATCATTTTGTATATCGGCTTGTTTGAGCGATTTTGTATCACCCTTTTCGAAAGGGTAATTTTGTAACAAACAATGTTGTATATCTTTGACATGTATATGCTTTTGTTGCTCGATCATTTCATTTGAGCGATTTTGTATCACCCTTTTCGCAAGGGAAATTTTGTAATTAATTTTTTTTTTTTGTAATTACAATTAAAAAAAACATTAGTGGGGCAAAACAAGGCTTGCTATGGCCCTGTTTAGCCCCACTAATGCTTTTTTTTAAGTTTTGTTAATCGTCACTATATAGCGACGTTTACCAGTGTCGCTATATAGCGACGTTTACCAATGTCTCTATATAGCAACGTTTACCAGCGTCGCTATATAGAGATGCTTTATAGCAACCGTTCTTTTCTGACACTTATAACGATGTTAATAACGACGTCTGCACCCGTTTTTAAAAAAAAAAAGTGTAAAAAATGTCGGTATTTTCGTCAAAAAAGGACCTATGCCTTGTAGTGTATACCGTTGCACCACAGCATGAGATCCATTCAGAGTATTATTTTTCTGAATAGGTGGTCAACATGTGAATGAGTATTGTTCTTACTTGTGTTTTCTTGTGCATTTCATTTATTTCTTTCCATCATCCTCATTGTTTTTTATGTGCCATCTTGTAGGTTGCTATATTTGTGCATATTAGCTATCGTCATGCAGAGGCTCAAGTGGATGGCATTGATAGCACCATGGACTCACATGTCATTGTGTAGGAGTATCACTTCTACATTAGTGATGATCGCTCGCACGTCAATGCCCATTTTGTGCAGCATTGTTTCAGTCTCCATGATAGTTTCTTGAGGGATTGGGGTGTGACATGGCAACGGCATTGGGTTTGTTGGTCTAATGGTTGTGGTGGTCAGTTCAAGTTTGCCAGGCAATTTTAATGGTTCTACAGATGGCACCGCGAGACGGGCATTCCGGTGATGTGGAGCTACTTTGAGACAAGGCATGGTAAAGGAGAGCATGATGGGGCAGGTGCTTACATGAAGCGTTCTTTGCGGCAACACTAGTTGCATCACACTGCCGATCGCTTTGTAGATGCAGGTGATGTGGTGCAGTGGTGTACCCAGCACAGGCACTAGTACATTGTCCTCATATCAGTCGCATGATGACAAGGTGGTCATACGGTTTTTTTGGTGTGTGGACGTAGGGAGCATTGATCGGTCTAGGCCTTTTGATTGTCATACCGTGCCTAGCACTCTTGATTTACATTCTATCAGGAGCACATGCGACTCAGACCCCATGATATTTTCTTGATGCTTTGCATGTTTTTGCTCGGCATGCATCGATGATGATTGGGAAGGTTGTTCCATGGTGCCATGGGCCGATCCATGGGCGTGATGCGTACTTTCCCCCATCCAGCCCTGGAAGGTGGTACATGACGATCAAGATGCAGGGTCCAGTTCTAGTAGAGATTATGACCAATTGACAGATCTCTTTCGTATTGATGACATCTTTGCGGTCATTGCTCTAGAGGACAATCTTGAGCACGTGGATTACTATCTGTTAAGATGCTCTATGGTCAACCAGGATGCAGTGAATGGACATGGGATCCATTTCGATGCTCACAGCATGATCGTAGCTAGGTATTACTTTGAGCAGGTACATAGGCGTGGTTGCTTCTTTGAGTATCAGGAGTACATGGCAGATTGTGAGGTGTACCTATATTCCCATCTTGTTGTTGCAATCAGGATTCAGCTGACTCATGTTCGCAGCCATAAGATGACATCCACTCCTCGATGGTGCCTTGCTCTTGAGGATCACGAGAGCATACTTGCGACTATTGGCATGAGAGCACAGGTCCTAAACTCAATGGTTTCCATGCTCTTACAAAGTCTGAGTCCCATCCGACACCAGATGTGGACAGGGCAAGGTTAGAGGGCCCATTTTCACCCTATGCACCTCGTTGCATCAGTGAAGGAGCAAAATATGGAATGGGTCATTAGGATTTGCATGTCTATGTGTCCGATCAGGCTCAAAATTTACACAGGTCCTAAAACCAATGGTTTCCATGCTCTTGCAAAGTTTTAGTTCCATCGGACAGTGTATGTGGGCACGTCAAGGTCAAAGGGCCCATTTTCACCCATGGACCTTGTTGCATCCTATGCACCTCATTGCATCTGTGAAAGAGAAAAATATGGAATGGGTCATTAGGATTTGCACCTCGTAAGTGGGCACAACGAGGTCAAAGAGCCCATTTTCACCCTATGCACCTCGTTGTATCTGTGAAGGAGCAAAATATGGAATGGGTCATTAGAATTTGCAGGTCCATGTGTCCGATCAGGCTCAAAATTTGCACAGGTCCTAAACCCAATGGTTTCCATGCTCTTGAAAAGTTTGAGTCCCATCCAACACCAGATGTGGGCACAGTGAGGTCAGAGTGCCCATTTTCACCCTATGCACCTCGTTGCATCAGTGAAGGAGCAAAATAAGGAATGGGTCATTAGGATTTGCATGTCCATGTGTCTAATCGAGCTCAAAATTTGCACAAATTCTAAACCCAATGATTTCTATGCTCTTGCAAAGTTTGAGTCCGATTAATAATTTATTTGTGTTTAATAATATTAAAAGTATAGCTGGAATGGTAGAATTTCATCAAGTTGAACTCTCATTTGAAGAGATGTTATGGGTCTTTCTTTTTGTGTTCTATGGAGGACACTTTTGTGCATTGCTTTGCCGATTTCGTGCACTAAGACAAGCGAAGAGGAGTTGGATGAAAGTGAGCATGGAGCCTATGGGTCCCTATGACATGTCACATGAGGCTAGAGTGTGGACCATTAATAGTATGGAGTCCCTATGACTAATAATTTGATATTATTAGTGTGGACCATTAACAGTATAGAGTCTTGAACTTAGATATTACAAATCTTGGTCCCTCCTAAACCATAGAGTCTCCTCTTTGCTACTTCAAACTCTCATCAAAGTAGTTTTTGTTAGATATCAATGCTCCACTCTCGTGTAACTATGCAGGAACTAGCTAACTCTACTTGTAAGCCCCCCATATGAGGAGAAGGCATTTGAGTAGCTTGGTTATCCAGTAGGTCCTGGTTTGGACACCAAATGGGGGCCATGTGTGGCCTGATGGCTGGACGGCTTCAGATAGAGTTGGCACACTGCCAACTAGGCTACATGCAAGTGCGGGAAGCCATCCCATGACTGACTGCACTTAGGGTAGATGGAGCATTTCTCGGGGCAGCCCACTCTCGAGCTGCGGGGCCCGTTTGGAGCCCCAGATGATCCCAAATGGCTCTATTCTGTGCCACGGTTCTAACGTGTGGTCGGTGGCCTATTTCAAGACTGACCTCCAATCGGTCGTTTTGGGCCAACTGGGTCAGTCTCCCAATTGGTTCTCACCAACTACGACTGGTGGCTATATAAGAGCAAGCCCGTGAAGCCCATCATCATCACTGGCTACAACAACCCTGATTCCTTAGCATCCAGCCTCCGTCCTCTACTATTTCCAGCACACCATCGAAGCTTCTCACACAAGAGCATACGGCTGGGAGGCAACGCCATCTATTGTATCAGTTTTACAGCAATCAAAATTTTTGATTCTCCATACTATCTGCTTTTGTCTCTTGCATACGAGATCCTGTTATCTGTTGAGCAGAGACGTTATATTGTTTTCTTACATGGTATCAGAGCTTGGGCTCTAGCAAGAAGATTTGGTAGTGTGTTTCTGTTTGCGAGCAGATTGTGAGAGATGGCCCAGCCCACAAGACTGCAAATCCCACCGTTTGACGAAAGCAGAAAGTTGGACGGCACTAACTATCCACTCTGGAAGTTCAAGATGAAGACCATCCTAAGCGCATAGGAGCTTTGGGATACTGCTACTAGGGTGGACGTGAAGCCGATTGCGAGACCGAATCCATCCAATGCAGGACAACAGATAGTACCAACTACGGATCAGATTCTCGCGTGGACAAGAAGAAATGTAGATGCACTGTGTTCTATTGTCTGCAATGTAAGTGATTCTATCATGGCATTAATTCAACATGTCACCACAGTGGAGGAGGCATGGACGGTCTTGAGAAATCAGTACGAGACAATGAATCCAATGCGGATTTAGAATCTGGAGACTCAACTCACGAACGAGAAACTGTCTAAGTCTGAAACAGCAGAGAAGTTCATCACCAGGGTGAAGAATCTGTGCGATTAGATGACTGCGATTGGCATCACCATCACCAGCGAGAATCTAGCACGAAGGTGCATACGGATTCTCCCACCAAAGTACGACAATCTTGTTACGGCACTAAATACGCAGAACAAAAATCCACCCCTCAACTTTGAGGATTTCAACGTGATGCTTCTGGAGGAGGAGATGTGTCAAAAGACGAGGATTGGAGAAGATTCGGCTTTCTCGGATGTGGATCAAATAAAGGTATTGGTAAGGACTCTAGTAACCCATCTTCTTCTGATGATAAAAAGAGAAAGAAGAAGATCAAGTGCTTCTATTGCAACAAGGCAAGACACAAGCAGAATGAGTGCCGAAAGAAGATTGCAAATGAGAAGAACATAGTAAAGAAAGAGTCCAGCAACAGTGCGCAGGCAGTACCAGTAGAGCTATTCGTAGCAATTGAGGAGATTTGCATGGAGGTAGTTCATGTACTTGTGGATGAACCTTGGATTATTAACAGTGGTGCATCGTGCCACATGACCAGTCGGAAGGATTGGTATACCTCTCTACATCCGGTAGGGAATGACATCCTGGTAGCAATCATCAATTATGCAAAATGTCCAACAAAAGGAAAAGGTATGATTGCTCTCAAGTCAGATGGAGTTGTAAAACAGTTGTCCGATGTTCTTTATGTGCCACATATCAAGAGGAACTTGTTGTCCTTTTTTGCGATCACGGATCAGGACCTCAAAGTTCACTTCGATAAGAATGGCACACAGATTTTGGATCTTAAAGGGAAGGTCATTGGTAAAGGTACACGACGGAACAACATCTACGAACTCTTAGCTTTCTGTGCTCGAGCCAATGTGAGCAACACTAAGCTGTGGCAAGAGAGGTTTGGTCATCTAAGCCTTAGTTCTTTAAAAGAGATGCATAAAAGTGGAATGATTGCAAACCTACCAGAAATTACAGATCTGCCCGATGTATGTGAAGCTTGCATGATGGGCAAGCAGCATCGGCAACCCTTTCCTAAAGAGGCCAGCAGGGCAAAGGCTCCTCTAGAGCTTGTTCACATGGACCTCTGCGAAAAGATGGAGACAGAAGCTTTGGGTGGTTCCTACTACTTCATGACGCTGATCGACGACTACAGTAGAAGGATATGGATATACTTCCTGAAGACTAAAGATGAGACTTTTAGTAAGTTCAAAGAATGGCATGTAATGGTCAAGAAAGAAACCGGGAGGAAGGTGAAGAAGTTGAGATCAGACAGAGGTGGAGAGTTCACATCAAGTGAATTCGAAAGTTACTACAAAAGTCACAGGATCAAGAGGTAGAAACCCCCGCCACATAAATCACAACAAAATGGAGTAGCAGAGTGCAAGATGCATGTCATCTACAAAATGGGCAGGAGTATGATGAAAGGGAAAGATTTTCCAAAGACTTTTCGGGCTGAAGCATGTTACACGGCAGTTTATATTCTGAATCATAGCTACACGAAGGCTGTGAACGGGATGACCCCACTGTAGGCCTTTTCTGGTAAGAAACCTTCAGCTCCACATTTCAGAGTTTTTGGATGTGACTGTTTTGTGCATGTCCCTGATGCTAACAGGACCAAATGGGAACCGAAGAGCAGGGAGTGTATTTTCTTGGGCTACAGTGAAGAGGTGAAGGGTTATCATCTCTATAATCCTATTACCAAGAAGGTAATAGTAAGTCGTGATGTGGTCTTCTCAGAACAGCCGCATCAATTGGAGGAGGATGCTTACTTCCCAGAAAACCAGGACCAAGATATCCATCCAATACAACCACCAACAGCAAACCGAACTCCCCCAACGGTGCTTGGGAGGATTCAAGATCAAGAAGAGGAAGAAGAGCCTGCAGAACCACAATGGAAATGGCCATTCCCGAAGTGGGTAAAGCAACTTTTGGACGACAGAGAACCTCCAGCCATTGAGGAGGAACCATCTGAACACCGCCGGTCCAAGAGATTAGAGGAGCAAAGAAGGACGCAGGAACACTTGGTCAACTACTCTTTGATGACAAAGGTGATCCGTGCTGAAGAACCCAAGTGTCTTGAAGAGGCACATGGTGATGATAGGTGGATGGAGGCTATGCAGTCGGAGTATGGCTCCATAATGAAGAACAACACTAGGGACCTTGTGGATCGACCACCAAAACACAAGGTAATTGGCACTAAGTGGGTGTACAACACCAAGTACAAGTCCGACGGTACGTTGGATAAGTACATGGCTTGGCTCGTGGCAAGGATTCGCACAAGTACATGGTTTTGATTATCACGATACTTTTGCTCCCACAGCTCGACTAACCACAATTCGCAGTGTTTTGGCTTTAGCAGCACAGGAAAGTTGGCCCGTGTGCAAGAAGCAAGGTTCCCACAGTTGCTCTTTCTTCTACCGAGGCTGAGTACAAAAATCAGCATGTTTTGCCTCTTGTGAGGCAGTGTGGTTGAGGAGGATTTTAGGGGACATGGGTGCAGTGCAGAACGAGCCTACACAGTTATCATGTGACAATCAGAGTTGCATGGCAATTGCAAAGAACCATGTGTTCCACGCTCGCACAAAACACATTGAGATTCAATATCACTTTGTACGCGAGCTCATCATGGATGGAGAGGTCGACTTGGTGTACTGTCGAACTACAGAGAATGTTGCGGACATCTTCACGAAGGCTCTTGGAAGAGACTTGCTCGAGAGGCATCTTCATCGACTTGGCATTGGGCCGAAAAAGTAAGTTCACTTGCGAGTGAACATTGAGGGGGGGTGTTAGATATCAATGCTCCACTCTCGTGTAACTATGCGGAAACGATCTAACTCTACTTGTAAGACCCCCATATAAGGAGAAGGCATTTGAGTAGCTCAGTTATCCGGTAGGTCCTGGTTTGGACACCAGATGGGGGCCATGTGTGGCCTGATGGCTGGACGGCTTCAGATAGAGTTAGCACACATGCAAGTGCGGAAAGGATTCCCATGACTGACCGCACTGAGGGTAGATGGAGCATTTCCCAGGGTAGCACACTCTTGGGTTGCGGGGCCCATTTGGAGCCCCAGATGATCCCGGATGGCTCTGGGCCGAACGGAAACCATAGGTATGTTGCTCTATTCTGCGCCACGGTTCCAACGTGTGGTCGGTGGCCTATTTCGAGACCGACCTCCAGTCCGCCATTTTGGGCCAACTGGGTCAGTCTCCCAATTGGGTCTAGCCGACTATGACTGGTGGCTATATAAGAGCAAGCCCATAAAGCCCATCATCATCACTAGCTACAGCAACCCTGATTCCTTAGCATCCAACCTCTGTCCTCTACTGTTTCCAGCATGCCATCGAAGCTTCTCACACAGGAGCGCACGGCTGGGAGGCAGCGCCATCTATTGTATCAGTTTTACAGTAATCAAAATTTTTGATTCTCCATACTATCTGCTTTTCTCTCTTGCATACGAGATCTTATTATCTGCTGAGCACAGACGTTGTATTGTTTTCTTAAAGTTTTGAGAATATTCTAGAACAACTTCTAGCATAGCGATCAAGCTTCAAACTTGTTCTAACTATAAACAAAAGCACAACTTCACTTTTTATTCATAAAATTAAAACTCAAGTTGATACGGTGTTTATAAATAGTTGTCTCACAAGATAAACATATCAATCTATTAGAACAGTTTGTGTATTGAAAGCCAAACATCTAGCTTGTTGTCCAAAACTTAAATTTAAAGAGCATTGTAGTCATGGTGGTCCTTATGCCATAAGTGCTAATGGTGTAGATACAATTGAGAGCAAACATATATATATATATATTACCTTTGTTTCAAATTCAAATAATTAACTTCGTAAAGCATGTATACACGTTGTGGTACACCTAGTTAAAACAATATTCTTCTCTACCTATGGTGCTTGATGGGTGTTAAATCCCCTTTAGCATATATACACCCTTAAACTACTTGCAGTACAATGAGTGCTTTGATGGTTCGTATTTCTTCTATCCCTTCTGTTGTACAATGCAAATTCATGGCATGTAATGCATTCAAGGCCTAGCCCCAAATCCCACTTCTTTTCTCAATCATTCATAACAAATTTTCCATTAAGGTGTTTGAATTAAATTCGTTGCATTATTCACATTTTATGTGAGATAAGATTGGAGAGAGAGAGAGAGAGAGTATCGTGATAAACAAATATACAATAGAATCACATGCTAAAAATAACATAACCACCATAATCATCACATATCGCGCAACACGGATGTCATCTATAGTCATCAATCATCATCATCAATGTATGTACATCATCATTAAAGTAGACAACCCATAGTACATGCATCTGTACATCAAAGTACACATACATGATTGCCAAAGTATGTTCCACCTACATCAGCTACTACTATCATCAGAGGAATCTGACAACTCAACATAGGTGCCTCTACTCACCCTCTGACGAGGCTCTTGAATGACATGCTGGCCGATCGTTCGCTATGTAGAAGGTCCGGCCTCGTCTCCATGGGATGCAGTAGCATGCTGAGCCACTGCCTGTATCTCCATAGTCCTCGCATCCTCAACATATGCGTGCCTGAGCTCCCAAAGTCGCTGATTTGCACGGATTTGTGCCTCAAATCCAGCATGAGTAAGCTCCTCCTTACGTTTGAGCTGCTGGTACATATCATCCCCAATATTCTGATGCACCCAATCCTACAAGGATATCTCTAGGTGTGCCTCTCGCTTGATGCATCATGCCTCCTCTGCTCATGCCTCATCGTCGGGCATGAAGTCTGCATACAAGAACTGCTGGGGTATACATGCGGCAATCATTGCAACATCAAATCCCTCCTGCTCAAGCAAGTCCCTCTGTGCCTCTTCCCTATAATGCTCTGTAAAGATCGTGCGGGCAATGGGGTCAATAGCCTGGCCACGTCCAGGTTATAGGTCATCCATGCCTAGACCGCAATAGGTAGGCACTCCGATATCAACAAACCAAACTGGGTAGCACGCCCGTGAAACCATATGCTGGGTCAAGCAGTGGAGATGGGCGAGGTGGTAGCATCCTAGGCCAAAAAATTCCTATGTTATCAAAATCCTCCTTGCAAAGGATGCACGTAGACATGGTGATCGTAGAGAGTACAGCTAGGTCTATGGGACGTCTAGTGGGAACATCTGCAGGAGGGGCGAGATACAAGGCCACACTAGGGTTTATCCTATGGTGACTCTCGTCACGTGAGATGTGCCTCAACTAATACAAATAGTGCTCAACGCGATGGTATGCAATGCGTGTCGAGACCCTCTGCTCCTACAGCTCTGCCTCTAGCTGTCGTACTCGAGTCTCCATCTACCTAACAAACACACATCATGAGGGGGCATGGCACATGAGTAACTCATGCGGCATCGGGCGGCATCAAAATATAGTAAAAGACGATGAACAACTAACCTCACTGGTAGACTCTACCAACGACACCTCCAAATCAGCAATATGTGTATCACGCTCATCTGTGGGAGGTGGAATTTGTAGTGTGCACATGCAAAAATCATTCTAACGTGACTTTGCAAAAAAACATGGCAAATTTTCTAGATCAAGAACAAGGATCTCTACCTATACAGATCTCAACAAGGTGGAGACCATGTTGTGCAAGGACGTGGCTAAAATGAACGTGTGAATGTAGTCATCCTTCCATAGATCGTAATGCTATTGCAGTGACCGTATGAAGCTCTAGTGCCTCGCGCTGACGTCGCACACCTGCTGTTTGCTGTGCTAGCGTCCCATCCTGCACGTCCAGCTCCTAATCCAGAACGCACACTGAGATAGTCCACCCTATGCCCGGGGATGAACTCAGCATATAGCTACATCACAAATGAGGGAGGGTTCCGGCAGTTGTGAGGCAACCGACCACCATTGGTAGTGATATACCTCCGATAGATATGCGTTGCCATGATGGGGTGCGTACACCGCAATATGTGAAAAGGATGTCCTAAACGAGGTCGCTAGGACTCTATCTGACCATCTCAAAAAAGTAGATCTAGAGCTGCCCTATGAGGAGAATCACACTCAAATAGGACATGTACGGCTCTCCAATCCATGCCCTAACCTCTACCTCGTCCTCTACCTACGACTGATGAAACGTTTGCTGAAGGTCCTCGTAACCACCTAGTTGACGTAGACTATCAATGACTACATCCACACTCGCGACCAAGTGAGGGGGGGGCCCAACATCCTGCAGAGTCCTCATCTCGACTCCGATCAAAATCTCAATCTGTTGCTATACAGTGGCGGGAGCTACGTCAGGTCTGCACAAATAAACACATACGTCTAAGGTCACTAATTCAAGTTGAATATGTACGTTTGCATGTGTCTACCCACATACACATGCATGCTCAAGTGTAAAACCCAAAGGTGATCTACATGGATTTGGATTTAGCTCCATAATTTCAAGCACTAACAAAAATTAGTGCTCCATAACAACAACACTGGCCTCCCTAGAGGACCAAGTCTTTGGTACATGTTTTGGGGTATTCTACACGTTTCTATCCATGACTATCATCAAGTGTAACTATTCTTCTATCTCTCCATAATGTCTGCCGACAATTCTTTCATTTTTACATTTTTCTACTTCAAGTGAAAGTGATAATACAAGTTTAAAAAAGCAAAATCCTGATGAAGGGTATAATGATTTCTTTCTTGACTTTGAAAGTTTATTGCTCTTGGATGAATAGCTCGATAGCTATCGCCACTATGAAAATTATCTACTAAACCTGTAAAATGTGTTGGCTGCTATTCAACGAGGTGAATTGGGTTCTACCATTGTATTAGGTGAGTCTATTTGTCAATGTGAGTAGTCAAGTGTCGCTTGGCTCCTTACATTATGCTAGAGATGCATAAACTATGGCATTGAAATTCTTAAGAGAAAGCAAGTGGGACTAGACTCCCACTTGCTAACATGTACATATAGGCGCCTCCTTTTAATACGAGGAGGGGCTACCACATGGCACTACCATGTGGCCCTTATGCTAATCTCCTAAATTAATAATACCAAAATGGAATCAATATAGAAGTTGTGGTATGTGTTGATCTAAGCAAAGTCGCACAAAGGAGCAAGCAAAGTCACACAAAGACTTCAGAGGTATATGCTCCGAGAGAACAAGGCCTATTTCTGCCTCTTTATTTGTTTTGCACATTCTAACAAAACTACATGGAGGACCTCTATTCTTGATACATGTTGCAATCATCAGGTCATCCATTTGTAGAAATTAAGGCAACCTAGGATGCAAACCTTTAAATTGGACAAAGGTGGATGCTTAGCCTATCTAGCGACAAGTCATTCTACTAATGACTATAATTGCATTGACGATAAAGTTGATGTCTTTGGCTTTAAGATTTCTATCAAACCATGCCTTTCTTCTGCATTTTTCTATTGTCATGGCATGGTAGGCGACTAATCTGGTCTCTGTATAACACTTATTTCATTAATTTTGGACTCATATGTCTACATTTGGACTATTCCTAAAACTCCTTCCCAAATGAGAAGTTTACTTTATGAAAATGTTGTTCGAGAATCAAAAGTTAATTTTTTGGCACTGTCATTTCCACGTAATAAATTTTAGAATATCTCTCTATAATGTTGCACTTAATAACAATTTAAATTAACAATTTAATAAAAAATAATAGTTTAATTACACTTAAATTTATTAAAAGCAATTTAAATGTATGAAGAAATTATATGTATGCATGCATGTATGGATGGATGTATGCATGTATACATGCATGTATGTATGGATGTATATATGTATGTATGTATGTATGTATGTATGAATGTATGCATGTATGTATGGACCATGCATGACATTAATTTAGCATAAGAGTCCCCTAAAATCTTCAAGATATCATAATGGTATTAACAAACACCTTTTGAGAGTTTAAAAACTCTAAAATCTGGTAGATATGGAGTCACACACAACGTTGCACATGCATGCATGGAACGTACATGTCCTTGGTTCATCGATCAAAGTTCATTGATACATATGGTGGGACCAGTGCACTGCACTGTCCACGTGGCATGGGCGTGCCCGTAAGGCTTTTATATTTATATTTATATAGTTAAGGTCCATGTATGAGATTAATTTACCATTTGAGTCTTCTAAAATCTCCAAGACTTAGTATCAGTGTTAATAAACACCTTTTAGAGTTTTGGAACTCTAACATTGCCAAGACTTAAGAATGGTGCAATAAACACCTTTCAAAGTTTCAGAAAGCAACATCGGTATAATCTCAAAGAACTTTATAAACACCTTTCAATAGTTACAAAGGTTTTTAAAGATGTGTTTGCACTGAGTGAAGCACACATTCAAATGATGCATCTTGATGGAGGGCAAAAGAGAGGGAAAGAAGGAAAGGGGAAGGGAAGGGGTAGAGACATGGAATGGAGAGGGAAAGAGAGGAAAGAAGAGGGGGAAGGAATGAAGGTAAGGGAAGAGCGAGGAAAGGAGAGGGGGGGAGAGAGAGAGAGAGAGAGATGGGTGACAAGGAGGAGGGGAAGAGATCGCGCTGCCGCATCAGCGTAGAGGTGGTGACCAATAATAATAATAATAATAATAATTCATTTATTTTCTTGGTGGCCACATTTGTGCTACCGCGATAGCACGATCTCTTGGACAAGGGAGGAAGGAAGTAGAGGAGAAGGGAAGAGTGAGGGAGAGAAGGGAGGAGAATGGGAAGAGAGAGGGAGAGAAGGGAGGAGAAAGGGGAGGAAGAGGGAGAGGGGGTCTCTCTCTCTCTCTCTCTCTCTACACACCTTGAAGAGTGTACAAAAGAAAGCGATTAGGAGGGTTGGGAATTTCCCAACCCTCCTAATTGCGTTCATTTGTACACATCTCTCTCTCTCTCTCTCTCTCTCTCTCTCTCTCTCTCTCTCTCTCTATTTCAAGCTCTATTGTAGCTCAACCGTCGAAACACACACAGCTTGAGAACCAAAGAGCATGCCCTGCCTTCACCTCCCCCTTTCCTTCCTGTTGTTCCTCTTCTTTTTCTCCCCCCGGACGACCTACTCCCATTTGAATATATATATATATATATCTAGATAGAGAGAGAACTTGGAAGCCAACGGATGGAAAGGAGGATGACTTCGATGGATGGAGAGGAGGTGAATGGATGGAGAGGAGGCAAACGGATGGATATTGATGTTATGCAGATCAAGAAGCTCCTTGCCCAAATGGATGGAGAGGAGTTGTTTATGCTAATAGATAAATCATTGACTAAAATAGACGTTTATGCTAATAAAGGAGTCATTGGATACAAATAGTATGTGCATTGCATTTTTCATGAATATGAAATTGTATTTAATAATCGCACGTGTGCCTTGAAAGTAGTGCCAAAAGTTGTTGTATCCCCCCCAATGGCCACGAGCTATTTGCTTTAATTCTATCTTCCTCGCTTTTCTTTCTTGGTGAGACTAATGCCACGGCCGCTCGAGTTTCCATGCCTTGCTGCTGCTATCAAGGTTCCATGCCGCTTTTGAGTTTCATTTGAATGCCCAGCCACTGTCAAGTCTCCATGCCACAATGGAAGAGAAAGTTCTCTCTCTCTCTCTCTCTCTCTCTCTCACTCTCTCTCGCTCAGGGTGTGTGTGTCATGATACTCTCTCTTCATCTTACCCTCTGTGTGTTTCTGTGTTTGTGTGTGATGCTACTCTCTCTCTCTCTCTCTCTCTCTCTCTCTCTCTCTTTCTCTCATGTTCTTGTGTATAGGTTTCATTCAATACAAAACAAGTTTTGTTCAATGTAAGACACGTTTCATTCAATATAAGACAATCATGAAGGAAAGAGAGGGAGAGGGAGAGGGAAAGGGAGAGGGAGATGGTGTAAAAAAGAACGCGATATGGAGGGTTGGAAATTTTTGAAACCTCTATATTGCATTCTTTTGTACACACACACACACACACACAGATCAAGGAGAGGGAGAGGGAGAGGGGGAGAGAGAGAGAGAGAGAGAGGTTTGGGGGGGGAGAGAGAGGGAGAGGGAGAAAGTGTAAAAAATAAAGCGATATTTTGTACACACTCACACTCACACACACACACACACACACACACACAAGTAGAGGGAGAGGGGGAGAGAGAGAGAGAGAGAGAGAGAGAGAGAGATGAAGTAGTGTGAGAGAGAGATCAAGTAGAGGGAGAAGGAGAGAGGGGGAGAGAGAAATATATTTTGATCCCTTCTCTATTACATTAGAGAACTAAAAAGTCTTTTTGGAACTGTAGCTCCTTTTCTTGTCTATTACAACTTTAGAAAACGCATAAGTCTCTGTGGAAGTAAATTTCCATCACTTGACTATTACACCATTAGAGAGAGCATATGTCCTCTAAAGTGCCTACTATGGCATTAGCTTCATGAAAACAAGTGGACTTTAAATACGTAGGCCATGCAGAACCAGGACTAGCATCACAAATCTCCTCACAGACTCTCCTCACAGCTAGTTTCGAATCTTCCACCGACTTGTAAGCACTCAACAACTCCTCTTTTTGCTCCTGGCTTTCCTCATCTTCATCGTTTCATTCAATATAGCTTCTAGCTGCCGCCATATCCTGTACGACAATTCAGCTCATTAGCATAAGAAGTACATGATTAAAAGAAGCAGCCATGTGCATAAGATATTCACCTCTTCTAATGAGTTCAAATCAAGCATCCATGTGCGTAGCATATCCTCCTCGAATTATTTTCCCCTCATGGATCCATACAAAGGGAATCTAAGACAGAATTTGAGTTCAATAAATGAAGTCACGTAGTAATTGGCCATTGTTTTGGAACGAAAGTGAGAGAAAGAAAGTGAGGGAGCATTAGTGAGAGATGCACAATGAGCCGCCTCTCCTTCAAGAGTGATAGAAAGTGAGGGAGCATACAATGACATAAAGTGAAAGAAGCACCCTTTTTGAGGTAGTGATGTCCTCGGGTCACTTTTGGTCAATTATTTATTTCCCTTTTTGTATAGTTTATGTTGTGGATCACTTTCCTTCAGCTCTATCACTCATTTTTTCGAAGTTATACCTCACATTTTTTTATGTAGAGAAATCGAGAGAGAGGGGGATGATAAGTGTAGGAATACGGTTCGTGAAGCAGAGAGAAAGAGGTAGATTGAGAGCCATAGAGAGAGAGAAAGAGGAAGAAGAGGAATCCATCTCATTTCATCCAATTCATCTCGCTTGGGTGTGATCAAGTTTGGAATACTGTAGAACGTTCTCAAGGTTCCTTCTCTCTTTCTCTCTCTCCATTTCTATCCCCTTCATTTTTCAATGTGGTTTAACATTACGATGTATTTGCATAGGTTCCAATGGCTCCAACCGAAGATGGTTTGAAAACATATTTAGAACAACTATATTTCCAATACAGAGATATTTTTGGATCCCCTATTGACACAGGAACTCTTCTTGGAGCATTTCTCAACCCTAGCACACAAGATAGGGTTGACCGTTATGTCTCAGATTCTGACAAGTCTGACTGAGAAATTTTAGAAGATTCAATTGATGAGATGAAATTATGGATCGAACAAGGACACACACCTGTGGAAATGAAGCAAGAAGAGGACAAGGAAAAAGGAAAAGAAAAGACGAAAGGAAAAATGAAGAAAGACAAGGCAGAGTCAAGCAAGAGTGGCAAAAAGGGCTCTAAAAGGTAGCACTTTGGACTGTATTTGAAACATGTAAAAGAGAATGTATTTCCAATTACTACTTCCCATCAATAATGGACAACCGGAAATCATGTAGCCAGTATACTTTCTTTATGCTTTTCATAAAACACAATGCTGTAAATATTTTAATGGACTATGCATTATATATTTTCACTGATATGCGTGGATATGGAAATCATAATTTTATTGTTGGTGCTTCATTTTGATTGTGGAAAGAGATAGTGTAAATTTCTTTTTATAGCTTTGATTGTATAATTTTATTGAAAGATTCTTCATTTAGATTGTGGAGACAGACAGTAAATTGTTTTTTATAACTTGGTTTTGTAAATAATTGAATAGACTATGCATTATATATTTTGTGTGATATGCGTGGATATGGAAATCATAATTTTATTGTTGGTGCTTCATTTAGATTGTGTAGAGAGATAGTAAATTGCTTTTTAGAACTTGGATTTGTATAACTTATTGAAATTGAAGGGGTTCTCGGACAATCACCAATTATGTCGATGAAAAGGAGGTTGCAGGGACAATCTTTCCCTCTTTAGGGAGAGGGAAGTTCAAGCAAGAAGGAGAGAAATGATCAAATCGAGCTATCAAGTGTTTCATGGATGTCTTTTGTAAAAACAACAGTCCCATTGAAGGGGAAGACATTGAAAGAAACGCAAAAGCCTGTAGATTTGTTACTTTTTTATTTCCTTGAGAAGTGTGATGCTCAGCAGGATTACCATTTGTTTTATGACATGTGGAATAAAGAGCTCAATTATGCTAAAATTTTGGAGAGCCACACAGATTTTTTAGCAGACGAGCTAGTAGAATTTTAGAAAATTTCAGAGAAGCAGAAAGTAACCATATTTGGGAAGTTGTATGTCCATGCCAAGGATTTGATTACAAACAAAAAGCTTCAGATTCCCATCAATAGGAGGTTTGACATCTTTCCAGAAAAGTACAAAGCGCTTTGTAATATTCATGGTGAAGGATGGTGGCTACTCGGTGGCTATTGGAGGTAAGCCTTGCTTTTGTTGTGTTTTTAAATCTTTGTCATGAAGGTATGGAAGACATGCTAGAAGAGGCCATGGAAGATCATGGGGAAGAACCTGATATTGAAGACAAAGGCAAAAATATAGAAGAGGCACAAGAACTATATGAGGAGGATATTAATCTTGAGGAAGAGAGCAAGGAGGTTGCAGCCTTGGAACTTGTAGCCTTAATGTCACAAACAGTAAATGGAGCTATGTCTATTGAAGGATTGGATTTTGAGACAAGTAGTCAAGCTATATCTATCCTTCCTTCCTTCACTATTCAAGGTCAAGAGTATTATCTGATCTCATATATACGCGCCATCTTTGACCTCAGAGAAGATTATGCCTTGGCCTTAATTTTTCAAGTATGTAGCATAGATAAGGATGTTAGAATTGAAGATGCTGAATTAATGGTACTATAAGATACATTTGATCCCAATGAGGCACTCTCGATGTGCTTTAAGAAAACTGTGGATGAGGAGGATATGGATGATGAGACCTTTAACAAGATCAGAACGCAAAAATTGAAGGAACAGAAGGACATTCAGCCAAAGGTGAAGGAGCAAAGGAAAACACAAAGTAGGGTGGAAAGACGCACTGATCTTTGGACTGATAAAATTTTGGAGGATGATGAGAATATGAAGGTACGCTATCTCACTATTTTCTCTACTAGATGTTTTTTATCATGGATTGTATATATTTCTCATTGCTTCTTTTTTTGTACTAACTCACTATTTTCTTTGCTAGATCTTTTTAAGCATGACTTGTATATATTTCTCATAGCTTCTTTTTTTCTATTGTAGCTCTATATTGAATATGACAGTTTTCTAAGAAGGTCCTATGGGAGCCAAGAAAGGGGACTTGGACTGTTGTCTTCCCTTGCATAGTACATGAACAAGATGTCATCTGCCAAGATTCTGATATACCACAGAGAATTGATTAACGATGGAGAGACAGCAATCTACTTTTTTAAATGTTTCTCAAAGTTTCTTGGTGGTTACCAAGTAAATTGGCAAAATACAAAGTTATATTAATTGAGAAATTATCTGCTTTAGACATTTTTTGATATGGCCCTCGTAAATAGTGCTCAAGGGTAGGGTACTTTTTGACATACATTGCTTATGCTTTAGCACATGGAATCAAAGATCCTAGCCGATAAGATGGTTATGGAAAGCATCATTTGATTAGGTTTAGAGAGCCTCTTCTTCTAGATTTTGAGGCTAAATAGATCAAAGGAGAGTAGCTCAATGTAAAAGAAGTACAAGAGTAAACTCAAGTATATTGTATTGTCAAAAGTTACAAAGGACACAAAGTCCTACAAGAAAAGATAGTCAGCTCAGAATTTGTACTACCTTTTTCTGGAAAATATTACAAAGTCTCTACTTCATTGTTATAAATTTCCATAAGGTTTCCAACTCTATCCATCCACTTGTGATTCACATACATCTTTGATTGTCTCCAGTCTGCATGTTTTTGTGTAGCTGTTGAATTATCAAGGATCTCGCTTCTTCTTTTCTTTTGTGCCGTATTAAAGGCAAGTTTAACTTTTGACAATGAAACTTTTTTCTTGATTTACAACCTTTGAAGTATACCTCTAAAAAACCACTGAAATACTTCTTTGAGACTATTTGCCTTATGTGCTCCTCCAAAATGTTGTGTATGTCAGAAAATTTATTTCTTGCTGTGTAATGAGACTTTTCCATTCCTTATGTTGACCATATTGCAGGGCATCCATACTTTTAACAAAACATGGAAGGTGGTTGTAAATAATATGCTGCAATCACAGAAAATATTAAGTCAAAATTTTGTAAACCATGTTTGAAAGTACAAACTATGCATACAAAACAAATTAATTCAACTTACTGTGTAGTGTGTTATATTGTAGCTTGTCCATGCTTGTTTCATGGATTTTCCAAAAGTTTTTAGCTCCTCTTCTAATGCACGATGATCGCTCTTGGTCCATGTCTTTTTGTCACAAAGTTGGAAAAGCTTGTCTAAGGATCTCCATACCTCCGCTTTAACATTTCAAGCAACACCATCTGCCATATCATCTTTAATTGCATTATGGACATGCTTCCAAAGTCTGTATCTCACCTTGGAAACATATCTTGATCATCTACCAAGTTTCCCTTCTCTTTTTGGTTCTGATAAAAATCTTCTTTCTTTGACTCCACCAATTGACGGTTTGACAGGAACATCCTTTCCATTTGAGAACTTCTTAATATCTGTTATGATATGAACATCTCTTCCATGGAGACAGATGTTCGATAATACTTTTTCTAATGCACCAATTGCTTTCTTCCTATTTTTTCTTGGTCAAAGCTTCCAAGCAAATCCAATATACAAAAAGACCAACTTTTCGATGATTCTACATAAAGCATGCAATGTGCATATATGCACATTGCACAAAGGAATATCAAGAATTTTGCTTTGAATTCAGGATCAATCTTGTCCCTATTAGGAGATTTTCTCCACCATTTAGGATCCATGACATGGGCTGGCTCCTTGTAGTAAAGGCATGGAGATTTTGAATTACCTCCTTTGCTTATGTTGAACATACATTTGAGGCTCTTGAGCTCCCCTGCCATATGCCAATCAACTTGGAAATCACCCTTGCCTTCAACATGAAGTTGCCCTCCTTGAACCAGGTTTTTTATGACTTCTAGTATTTTGGTATGGTGAAATACCCAAAACAAGGTTTGGTGGTCCTTTGTCTTTACCTGCCATTAAGAAGAAACTATATTGAAGCATCTAGATCTAATAAATGAAATCAAACAACAATATGTTTGAAAAATGAAAGTTGACGCTTACCTCAAATGCTCGCAACCACCAAATATGCTTCTCGGATTGTACACTGAAATGCTTTGAGTTTTCTCTAGTGATTGATGTATCAAGTGCCCTATTCATAAGTGTGATGGTCACTCTTTCAATCTTTTTCTCTTTCACAATTTCACATTCATCCAACTTTATGACAAATATAAGCCGTTCCTGACACACTCTTCAAATGTGATTCTGTAGAATTCAACCATTCTTTTTTGTAATTGTTCAAGATCAACAAAAATATTATTCCAAGGATTATACACAGTGGTCCCCTTACTACCTTCAAATACATCCTCAATATGCAACCACTGACCAATAAAATCATCTACTTGTTCGTTGAGTGAAGCTCTTAAATTCCAAACTTCTGCAGGATTTTGAAGCACACGTTTGATCCTCTAATTTTTAAAAGTTGATGACACTGCTTTGAAAATAGAAGAAAAACCTTTCTTGCTAACTCCACTCTTATCGAGAGCCTCCTGAATTAAGTTTACATCAACTTTATTGCTCGGGGGGGTCACTATGTACAAACCCTCTATATCACGTGCGTTCAAGGCCTATATTTAAAATCCCTTATCTATAAAATTTTTCATTAATAAAATGTACCCCTTTTCTATACAAATCTGTAATTTTTTTCCAAAACTATTTAAAATAGTCCCTTATGTATATTTATTTCTGTAAATTTTAGAAATAAAAAATATCCTTTTGTTGAACTCACGTGATAGAGTTACATATGATGAGTGACCCCCCCGAGCTTTATTGCTTTCCACGAACTGTTGAACAACATTGCATTTCATGGTTTTAAACTTCTTTTCCTCAATCATCCCTTTCGCAATAGTCGTTGAGAATAGACCTTTCATTTGTTTTATGGGAAGAGCGTTCGGATCAACATTTTCCTTTTGGGGCTCCAACACTTTCCTATAAACCGGATGCATAAATAAGAGTTAATAAAGGAAGATTTACTTTTAGCAATCTCATGCTTAAAACAATCTCACCTTTAGCAATCTCATGCTTAATAAAGCAAATACTTTTAGCAATCTCATGCTTAAAACAATCTCACCTTGCTACTTGTACTCAATGCTTGAACCCTCCACTTCTTGCTTTCAATTCTACAAGGTTACAAGGTTTTCTACTTGTAAGCCTATCTCCCAAAGGGGTCGCTTTCAATCTTTCTTTATGTCACTTCTCCCTTGTCTTTGGATGTTCTTCAATTTCATTATGTAACCGCTCTTTCAATCTAGATCATTCGGCTATCTGCTTTATTTTTTTGTTCGACTCTTTCTCATATAAAGACTTATACACATTGTGTACAACTTGCTCATATAAAGACTTATACATGTGTGCAACTTGATACAGAGCCGTGATGCATCCATGCATACTGTGACATGAAGTTGGGGGTAATAAACTCCACGCACCTCTTCACTTCGTACTGCTTTTGAACTGAGTGACAAAGATATTTATCATTGAGAAAGGGACATTAAAAAGAAGCTTTTATGCCAAGATACCACACCATACTTTCCTCCCTTAGATGAGAATGAAGATGGTAACATTCCAAGTGATGTTGTACTCAAGCATAGGGAGAAGGAAAGGATCAGCAGAGGCCATAATCTCAGCAAGCCGATTTGCGCCAAAGAGAAGAGTGATACGTTGTTAAAAGAAGATCTTGCGGCTCAACATGACATGAACTGATATATATCGAGGAGTTTGAAGGGGCTAATTGGGTCAGATGGGTAGGTTCCGAGGAAACATTGCACCTCCTTCATAGATACCTTTACAATTAGCTCAAAACACTCTACAAACTGTCATTAGACACAGAGGCCTATAACTTTCAATAGAGACATGATATTAAAGATTCAAACACATATAAAGATGTGCCTGGAGATGGGCTTCGCGTAATATACATTTTGTAAGAAACAAAGTAGAAAATTATGGGCGGTTTACTAGACAGGGGTAAAAACTGTCATGAAAATAGACTATATAACACAGAGTTTCATCATGAGCAAAGAGTTATGAGCAAAACACTAATAGGTCAAACTGTCATAAAAATTGCCCTCCACCCATGTTAATTTTGCCTGAGCAGGATGCTCCCTCAAGACTCCACCTTCATCAACGATCCACCACTCATAGATTTTGCCTAGAAGAGGGTAAGTAACTCCCTTGGTGACTCGGGAAATGGATGGACCATGTGTGTGCAATGACCGGCCGAATAGAGAGAACTTTTAAGGCTTTGAAAGAAAGAAAAGGGAAGAGAGACTCAAGAGAGGGAATACGAAGTGATCTTCATTGTGTCAATAGAGTGAGACTCCACTCCAATCCAACTCAAAATACTACAAACACAAGGGAGAAGAAGAGGTTTCATACGTACAAGAGTTGTATATGACTCGAATAGCATGAAAGTAAATTTAACTAATTTGAATAGCATGAAAGTTAATTTAACTAATTTAAGTACTAAGAAACATAGTAATTAACCACCATTGGGACCATCAACAACTAATGTTTGTTCAACCATGCTTGTTCAAGACAATCACATAACTAGTGATTGAGCAGAAGCAGCGACCACGGTTGCATGATGTTCCAACCACTGGGCTGGTTTAGTAAAATAACAATATATTTCTTTTCTAATGTAAAATATATTTCTATTCAGTTCTGCTCAACCATGCCAGTGGGTTGGTCAACAACTAATGTCTAGTCAACCACGCTGGTTCACAACAATCACATAAAAAGTGATTGAGTTGAACCAGCCACGGTTGCATGATGTTCCAACCATCGTGTTGGTTTAGTAAAATTACAATATAATATTGCTTTTCTATTTTGAAATATATTGTTGTTAATTTATGCTCAACCATGCCATCGGGCTAGTCAAAAAATAATATCTAGTCAACCATGCTGGTTCTGGACAATCACATAATTGGTAATTGAGCTGAACCAGTAGATGATTGCATGATGTTCCATCCACCACTGGGCTGGTTTAGGACAATAACATTTAGTCCTTGCAAGTAAGCTATCCCAAAGCTCAATCACAAACAACCACCGTGTTGGTTTAGGCACCACTAACCTACGTTGTATCAAGCATGTGTATGACGTGCTCCTCGAAAACCTTGCATCCCGTCCACTTTTTACAAATGTCCTTTCTATTTGGAGAAACTCTCATATTTCATTCCAAAACATCGTCATTTAGCAATGACTTTTGCACTTAGGTTGTCTCTCCTTTACTTGCATTCTGTTGAAGCTCAAAGACTTCTCCGACTGAGACGATCGTGCATTGCTTTTGTCCTACGTTCAATCGCGGGAGCCACATTGGTCCTTCCGATTGACAACATCTTCAACATTGTGCAGCCAAGCCATTTCTCCTTTGTTTCAAGGGACACCAACATAGCTAATGTCACCCTCTTTGCAGCTAGTTGATCTAAGTTGTGCACCCCTTTCACTTTTTATAGGCCATTTCTCAAGTTAGAGAGCATTGCCTCTTGGGCGTGCATCTCCCAAGGTGTTGATAAGGTTGTTATTCTATAAATTTTAGGGTGTAGCTAAAGATTGTGAAGATGCGAGACCGGTATTCACCTGAACGGCCTGATGTTGCTGCCTCGAATGCTCCCACCAATCGTGACACCACAGCTTATGTTCTTTTCTCCGATGGCAATGATCGAATGCATGCATCTGCAACCGCTTCCTATTGTTGCTCTGCAAGGAGTCTTCTTTCTTCTCATTGTTTCTTCACTCTCAAAGTTTGTAAAAGTATCTTCCATTGCGGTTTTTTTTATTGTGCCATTTCTTTCCTTGTTCCTTGACCAGGCTTTTCAACTTTCCTATCTCGCATCCTCTGTTTGCTTCTCTTGAAAGCCATGGCGGGCTGCATGTTGCCATTGATGCCATGGCCATGATCATTCTAGAATAAACCTAGAGAAGCTAGCCAATGA
This sequence comes from Dipteris shenzhenensis, assembly GCF_047967505.1. Lineage (NCBI taxonomy): Eukaryota > Viridiplantae > Streptophyta > Polypodiopsida > Gleicheniales > Dipteridaceae > Dipteris > Dipteris shenzhenensis. The sequence goes on along the minus strand of NC_141602.1, from coordinate 46,102,637 downwards.
GGCAAGCAAAGAATAGAAGACAACTTACTTGAAAAAAGACAATCTCAAACCAAAGTCTATACAAGGTCGCGTCGAGGTGTTGTAGGGTGTTTGCAGTGCGGGGCAAGGTACAGGAACTTAATGTTCCAATATTTGATGGGTCGGAGGTGTGAAAATTCAAAATTCATGGGAGTAGCAAAGTTCTCAGCCATCGGTTTTCCCCCCTCTGACGATACACGTCAGTAGAATTGGATATCCCAAACAAGCGGAAAGTGGCCTCAAATGTTTCAAAAAACAAATAGGCCAAAGGGAATGCTATCAAATTTGATGTTGCGTATTATGAGATGAAATGAACTTTGGCATGCTTATGAGCCATATAGCAAGCAAGTGCATGGAAAAAGAAACAATTCAAAATTGTAAATATTGTTGGATTTATTAAAAGATCTTTGCACATGCACAAATTGCACATTTTCAACTCCTTTCATTTTATGGTGAATCTAGATACCAATACCAACAACTATTAATGTTTTAAGACCACCATGGAGTAGTCCCACTAGTTTGTATTCCAAACTTTTTCGCTTTGGTTTTCAACAAATCAAAAAATAGTTATGGAGTGTGCCCTCAAATGGGTGTGCATCACTTTAGCACAACATTGGAGGCCCGTTAATCCATGCCTTGTCATTGGCTTGAGGGGAAGATCACATAGTGTACTTTTGAATGATTTCTTGGTTCCATGTATATACAGAACAAAATTTTGATGTTTTTGAATAAACAGCTATATCCTATAGTCTTCAAGATGCATGCTTCACATGCAACATAACACTTGTAATTCTTTAACACTCTCATGTCAAATCCTTATTCCATACTTGTTTGGTCTCATGTTCAAGTTTGAAATGTTTACTACAACTTGAAGACAAATTTTGCCGAATTCTATTGAGCAATGTATAAGTTTATGGGTCATGGAAGATACACCCATGCAAACAATGACCCTGACAATATTATTTCCTTTGTAATGATTATGATTTGCTAGGAAAGTTTGTTTCCCTCAATGATGATGGTCTTTATGTATGGAATTCATTGCAATGTGAGAATACATGAAAGAAAAAGAAAGCATCGTTTTATAAATATTATTAGACTCTCTCTCTCTCTCTCTCTCTCTCTCTCTCTCTCTCTCTCTCTCTCTCTATCTCTCTCTCTCAAGTCTTTGCATGCATGCATACACAGCCCCCCCACACATGCACACAGGCATGCACATATGCATAATATTATTTCATTTATACCAATAAAATTTGAAACCAAATGCAAAATAAAGTATACAATAAAATGAGAGTTTACAAAGCCATGCCACAATGTAGCAATATTGTTTATATTCTTCGAGCATATAAATTGAATGCCAAACCAAATGCTATTTGCATACACACTCAATAATAAAATCTTGCTAAATTTTGAAAGGACAATTATTATTAAATTACATACAAGATATCTAAAATAAATATCATTTTGTTGAAATGTGCTTTCAAGTAGGCCACCTTCCAATTCAGATTGAAGTACCTTATGGTACCCCAAAAAGTTCCGTATGGTATCCCAAAAACTCCGTTGGGGGACCCTAAAAAGAATGTTATGGTATCCCAAAAGTTTCTTTTGAGACTCCAAAAAATCCCTTGTGGTACCCTCAAAATCCCAAATCTTTTTGAGACTCCAAAATTCCCTTGTGGTATCCTAAAAAATCCATTATGGACCCCAAAAAGTTCCCTTGTAGTATCCCAAAAGTTCTCTTATAGTACCTATAAAGTCCCATGTTGCAACCTACAAATTACCTCTTGGTACCTCTTCAATGTTACAATGCCTAATAGTACCTTTCGAAGTATCTTATAGAGTCAAAGTGCCCCAACATACCATCCAAAGTACATTGTAGAAGCACCCCAAGGTACATTGAATTGAACGTGCAAGTCTTTAATGGACATGATACTTTAGTGCATCTCATATGCACCCGCTTTAATGCCCGTGAAAAGTATCATGCCCATCCGATATGGTCTTCATGCTAAAATAAATCTTTTGGTATCCCAAAATGCTCCTTGTGGGATACCAAAAGTCTATTAATTTATTTTCATCGCCAATCACATGTCTTCTTATCCTCATGGCCGATCCTGTAAAGATTGGGTTGCAAAAGTTACACTTCCACTTTTGCCGCCCTAGCATTGTAACAAAATCTTGCAGTTTTGAAACACTTTGGCCTTCTCCTTGAGATTGGTTTGGAGGTTGACATTGTTCTAGCCTAACTTCTCTGTCCGCCATGGTTGATGTACATGTAAAAGAGAAAAACATCTCAATTATTAATATGTTTTCTGCAACTCAAGACAATGTCACTAACATGTCATTGATAACAAATTTATGTTTGCTAGACCTCAAGAAAGAGCAACCATCCTATCGTCTTGCCCCCTCCCGACATAAATGGATGGTTATAGATGTGGTAATATGCCTGTAGAAATAGGTGTGGGATGGCAAGTTGCCTTTTCCCATGTCCCGCTCTTTCTCAAGTAAGCATCTATCTGCACTATGATCATTCGCATCATCATGTTCTATATGCGAATGTTGGTATTTCACACACACTAGTGCAGTAGCTAGCAATGTCTACATTTGCACATATCAAAAATTTTGTTTGAAACTATGAAGTCAACGATACTACCTAGGTTGAAAAATATCTAACATAAGTCTAGACATCCAAATTTCATACCTATATAATATCAACTAATTGTTCTGAGATAATGTAGGACTTTTCTTTGCACATAAATGTGCAATGTATAATACCACTAATTTCCTCTTACAAGCAAACTTAGTTTGCAATGATCTCTAACGTATAATGTGCGGGTTGATACAAGCTAGCAATTGCAAGCTACACAACCGGCTAGACTTTCATCAAGTTGTTATCAGCTGGCAAATGCAAGCCACAATTGGCAAAAGCCAAGTATTTTATTATAACTAATAAGTACATATAAACTATAATTTAACATTTTCCATGTGTGAGTGGTTACCAATCGACATATGCGGATCACCCACTGGCACATGGTTCAAATGTATTTTATACCTATATGCGAGTAGTTACAAGTTGGCATAAGCAGATTCCCCATTGGCACATAGATATTTCCAATTATTGTCATATATTTTTAACTAGTTTTTTGATATCTATGTATAGGCAATATAACTAGTCAACTATTAAAAATGTGTTATTACACTACATTTTAAAAGCTAATTTCTATGAAAAAGAAACTTTTCTCCTTTTCTTTTTGTGAAAAAAACTTTAAATATATTTACATGAAAACATTCTTGGAAAAATAAAGTTTCAAATCAACAACCGATAACCTATCAAATTTAAGCTACACATTTATCCATTTTGCATCCAAGTGTGGGTGGATATTAGCTAGCCTAAGCAAGCCCACCACCGACATTGGACACTTTTGAAAAGGATATGAAAACTCACAAAGTATTTTGGAAGCTTTCTTAATCCTTTCTTCCTTGTCCTTCTTTGTTTTTTTTGAGACTCTAGCAAAGCTAGATTCTCAAGAATGTGAATAGTACAAGGTCGGTGCAGTTTATATAAGAAAATGGACCATGTGGTATGTTTCTATTACCGCGCGGTATATACCACAACCCTACATGGTATAGCCTGGGACTGTGCGGTGTAGACAATCCCCATGCGGTATAACGACCATGATACCACACAGTAGTGTGGTTTTGCCATGCAATAACAAGCTGGAGCCGTGGTCCCTATTAAAAATCGTGGCGTGGGTGGTTTGAAACGCTCTTAGGGGGGTCAAAAAATGTTTAAAATGTTTTAATTCGATGAATTAAAATGCCCGTTTTAATTCCCCGCAAATCCCTGTATGAAACTCAAAGTACCCCAAGGTACTATCCAGCCTACCCTGGGGTATGGCATTAGCCAGTCAACTGGTCATCCGAATTAAATTCCCAAATTTTATAAAGAATTTAATTTTTTAAAAATGTTTTAATAGTTTATCATTCCCATTTATTTAATTCCCTGGCCAATCCCTGGTCCGAAGCATAGATTCATTTGTTGTGGGAGTATATGGAGACGTGAAAGATTTGGAAGGAGTTGTTTAAATGGATGCATGTTGCAAGAAGTTTGATTAAATGGAGTTGTAAGAAAACGTTGCTGGGAGACAAAAAAGAGTTAATAGTTCTACAATATGAAGTGTTTCAGATCATATGAGGGACTGCCATAACATAGATATGAGATGCCGGAAACATCAAGATTTTTAGAAACATTCCATTCAAAGAGGAATGCAGTTAAAGTGTTACGCTTAAAGCTCTGGGATATTAAAGGTTAGAGGGTTAAAAATTGAGGGAATTAAGTATTTTTCTAAGCTTCTTGAAGTGAATGTAGCTGTATAGACTACCCTTTTCATATTTTAATATAAATCTAAAAAAACTAGGTCTGGGTAGGTAGCTGTATTGGCAGAGAATATGTTTTATTATGTTTTGTAATTTTAACGTATAACCACATGTTTTGTTTTTAGGAAAATATCAATTTGCATTTGGAACACGGCACTTTGAATTCAACACATAGCACTTTACATTTTGCAAATAGTACTTTGCATTTAGCCCATGACCGCACATTTATTTAGGGGAAGAGTTGCCACACTTCCTCTCCAAAATTATAGGACCAAGGAATGTGGACTTATTTTTGTTCATTTCTTTTCACAAAGCAATTTGAATTTTGCACATAGCAATTTGAATTTGGCATATAGCGCTTTTATAGTACTTTGCATTTAGCACATAACCACACATTTTTGTGGGGGGAGTTGGCACACTTTCTCTCCAAAAATTATAAGACCAAGGAATGATTGCATGTGGTACATAGAAATTTAAGTTTAGCACATAGCAATTTGCATGTGGTACATAGCCCTTTGCACTTCTCAGATACTTGAGAAAATTTATTTCCTTATGGAAAAGAAGAATTTGTATTGTTTTCTTCACATTAATAAATGGGTCTTTTCTTTGGAAAAATCTATCATGTCTCAATTGGAAATACTATGAAATCAAAATTCTTGGAAGCCTAACATAAACTTACTCTTCTTTGATTGTATAACTTTGTAAGCATTGAGCCAGGTTGAAAGTCTAGTTTAAGATCGAATATTTCTTCTTCCAAATCATTTCTTTGACCACCTTTGACAATCCCTTATGGTATTACTACTTGACACAAGGATTTCACTTTCTTTATGAATGTTTAGACCATTGTTTTTTCAACTATGGGCATCTGTGGTGTGTGTCTCTATTTGAGGCTCTACATAAAGGGATGTAATGAAATTAGAGAAGTTTCCTAAATCTGATGGCAACCAACCATTTCTTAAATCTTTACCCATAGAATGCCTTGAAAAGGTACTATAGATTTCTTACTAATATTGTATTTAGGCATCATGTTTTGAAACTCCTCTTCACGGAATGACAATATTTGTATTGTAGTAAAAAAATTCTCAATTACAGAACCTCTTGTTATTGCATAACCATGTGGGTTAGCAGTAGTGACCTAGAGGGGTGTGTGAGGGTATGTTAGCCACAAGGGTTGACGGTTTGGATCTCCAAGCAGTTGTAGTCTTCAACGGCTGCTTCTCTAATTGTCAGACGGTTCTATACCATGCTATTACTAGCATTCCGAGGTCATTGTGTACAGAGATGTTGTGCGAGCTATTCCTCCGGAATACTGTCTTCTTTAGCGTTCTGTCATTCTCTTGTATATTAGTATTCCATTCTCGTGGATGTTATGTGTATCGTTTTTCTATTGTTTCTCATAGCTTCTGTGCGTATTTATGATGCTACACATTGGCGATCACGATGTGGATTCCTACCATCACGCAAGGAATTCGTGATTGGGCAATTGAGCGCTCATGTCATCCGCTCCTTGCCGTCATTGCAGAGGAACTTCACATGGAGGTTTGCATGTAGTTGCACTCACTCTGGAGGAGATTTGGGAGGAGATTGCTGCACATCTGTGGATTTTAAGATGAACTCCATTGGATGCGATTTGACCCTCAGCATCTTGCTTAAAGTCGAGCGAGTGCGGAAATTCTAGTGAGTGAATAATCTCATCCGGTGGTCGTGGCAGTGCATTTTGCGGTTGTTATCTTCCCAGTAGGCATGCATGTGCACACGCTCGAAAGGACCTCCTAATCCCTTGACACCGACGATGCGACTGCGAGCAGCACAACAGTGATCCTGAGCATGGAGACGATAGTCCGCAAGAGGCTTCGAGAGGGTTCAATCGGCATCAGAGTCCACCTACGTAATCAGTTTCACCGCCAAAGCTACGGGTAGGGGTCTCGATTGATGCACGTTAGGTGCTAAGTGCATCCTGGTCTCCAACCACGGTTTTGATGGCCTCTCACAATCTCTTTAGTCAAGGAAGGCCATCTGGGGGAGCACCAAACGTTGGAGGCACTGTGATGGCTGTGGCAGGTAATGTCAAGTATGCCAAGTTTTTGGGGAAAGGTCAAATGACCCCGATGTGCATGTTCGGATGTTCGAAAAGGTGTATGGGATCAACAATCCGAGAGTTGTGGTAAGGCTATGGGATCAACCTTATCGGGTAAGGCGGCATGCTGATTGGAAGAGTACGTAGTGAACCATTTCACCACATATGATGCGGCCCGCGATGCATTCTAGAGGCGGTTTCATCAAGAAAAAATGATTCTGCAAACTCTGGAGAGATTATGTAGCTTGGAGGAAGGCGATCAACGTGTGGAAGGTTATGCATCCAAATTCAATTTACTCTTGCAACGTGCGCTTGCGGCTCAAAGCCCTACTCAAGAGGTATTGACTACTTCATTTCGGGGCTATCACGAGATCTATGGATGGCGTTGGCCATAGTGGATTGGACACAGACAACGCTCATGGCGGTCATGGCGCAAACAATGGGAGTGGGGGAATCGCTGCACGAGAGGACATCCAAAAACCGCAAATCCGAGAAGAGCAAATCCAAGAAGAAAATGTCCAAATCAAAGAATTTAGATGACAGTGAGGGAGATTCGGATGCGACTAGTTCGGATGGAAGGTTTGAAGGTACCAGTTCGGAGGATTCTGACTCGGAAGCAAAGAAGAAGACCCGAAGAGCCTCTAAAGGGGTTAAGGGCACGCCAGTGGCTTTTGGAGAAGGATCCATACCTAAAGGCTTGAAGGGGATATGGTGTACTCATTGCCGCAATCTTGGTCACTCTGCAGTTGAATGTGCTCTTAATGCCAATTGGTGTGCGATTTGCTTGACTAATACACACCACGGTGGGATGCCATTACAATGGGCATGGCGAGAGAGCGGTTGGTCAGCAGCAAGATACGGTTGCATCTTTTGTGTAAGAAGAGCCACAGCAGGCAAGCGTTCCAGCCCCAGCAATAGATGTTCGAATGAGGCGGAGGTGGCTGTGGCCGCGGATGCAGACGTGGAGGTGGGGGTCATGGTCAGAATCGACTGAAAACCTGTCTATTTTGCTTGGGCGAAGTCCATTGGCGGAACGAATGCCTGGACACTCAGGATAAAAAAATGTCTGAGAAAATGCCCAGCACTTCGATGGTACACATTCTTGACGATGGTGCCTAGAGATTAGCATAATCATTCGTGCTGGTACCAAGCTACGTGAACCAACTCCCAAGAATGGTGACAAGATGTTGGATTGGTCAGTAGCTTAGGAACACGTGCCATACCAAGTCTGCGAGTTGGTGACAAAGGAGCCACCATTGATGTCTTTGTCCAAGTCCGCAATGATGCCCAGTGAGGTGCGTAAGGTGCAGTTTGTGGAACTTGTTGTTCAATCAGAGGCAGAGACTCAAGCCAAGTTCAAATTACACTTACCAGGAAATGGTTCGAAGGTAGTCAAAGCATTTCCATTGTTGGTTTCTAACCAAGCCAAGAGGCGGGCAAATTCTCTGCAAAGGGAGCCAAGGTTCGAGTGAATTTTGGAGGCACCTATCCAAATTTCATTGGGTAGATTGCTTAATCTGGTTTTGGGATTCCGCCAGCAATTGTTGCATTCCCTGCACACGGAGTCTATACCAGAAGAGGTGGAGCTATGTCAAGCTGATTCATGCCCAGTTGTGGCAGATCCTTTGACCGAGATGAGAATTTCAGTGATTTCCGCAAAGGCACAAGGTTGGACTTTTGCTCAGGTGCTGGTAGATGGTGGTTCGGGGGTCAATATTGTCACACTGAAGACCTACCAAGAAATGGGCTGGATATCTTGGGAGGCGGTGCCATTCTTAGTTTGCATGGCTGATCAACATCGGGTTCGACCACTCAGAATCTTGCAGGCCATTGTTCTGGAGGTGGCGGGCATATCATTCATGGTGTCCTTTGTCGTGCTCAACATGGAAGCTGCAACACCAGAGTATATCGTCCTTTTGGGTAGGTAGAGAGGAAAGAAGAAAGTGCGGGTCACAATGGGAGTGGCGGCACCATTGGCAGATGCGATCCGCCGACCTGTGTTGGCCGAGACAGTGAACATGATGGCAGACAGATTGGAGGAAGCCTTTCTCAAGGAAAATCCAGAGTTGGTTCCTATCTTCACCATCAATGTGGAAGGCATTACAAACAGTTACATGCATCAAAGTTGCCCAGCGGACACGGTTAGCGCTGTTCTGGAGGAGGATTCTACACCCCAGCAAGTAGCAGCAGAATTGGATATATACGAGATCTCCTACAGTAGGAGAGAAAATTCAAAGAACGAATGAGAAGAGTCACGTGAGTTCAAGAGGATGCTCTAGATACGGTTTATCTCAGAGCGAATGGCGCATCTAAACCAGTCAAAGTCAGCACTTTGTTGACAACTGAATTTCGTAGTGAATTGATTTCCCTATTGCAGGAATTTTCTGATGTGTTCGCCTAGGACTATGCGGATATGAAGGGTCCAGATCCAAAATTTTACCAACACCAGGTCAACCTCATACCAGATGTCATTCCGATGAAGATACAGAGGTATCGTATGAATCCGCACATGGCCAAGCAAGTGCGTGAAGAACTAGACCGCTTGTTGCCGGTGGGATTCATTGTGTCGATTGAAAATCTAGAGTGGATCTCCTTGATTGTCATCGTGCCAAAGAAAAATAAGAAATTATGGATTTGTGTCGACTACCGCAAGCTGAATGCGGCCACCGTAGCTGATCCATTTCCCTTGCCCTATATGCATTCTATGCTCAATGAAGTGGCAGGGCATGAGGTGTATTCCTTCTTGGATGGATATAGTGGGTACAACCAAATCCAGATGGCTCCAGAAGACCAGCCCAAAACATCATTTATCACATCCTAGGGGTCTATGTATGCACAGTTATGTGGTTTAGATTGCGGAATGCTCCCTCGACCTTTTAGCAAGCAATGCAAGAGATCTCCAGATCCTATTTCATAGATTTCATGAGGATTTTCATGGATGACCTTAGTGTGTTCGGCACAATCGATGAGCACCTGGAGCACTTGCAAAAATGTTTGCAACGATGCAGGGAAGTCTCCTTCAGTTTGAATTCGATGAAATGTGGATTCGTAGTCCGTAGCGACCGACTCCTAGGGCATGTGATCTCGACGTAAGGAATTGTTGTGGATCTGGATAAAGTGGCAGTAATTATGCAAGCCCCGGCACCACCAACACCTAAGGAATGCTTGCGGTTCTTGGGCCAAATTCGATGGCATGGCAGACATATGCGGTTCCTAGCTCACCTTGAATGAATTGGCACATGTGGAACCGAAGGCATTTGTGTGGACCGTAGAGTGCAACCAAGCATATCGGCAGTAGCAGCTGAAGATTTAGGTTTCCAGAGCACCGGTGCTGCTATCTCTGGATTGGGAGAAGAATTTTCATGTGTTTGTAGATGCTTCAGATAGAGCTATTGGGAGCATCTTGATGTAGGAAGATGCAAATAAGTGGTATCCCCAGTCTACTACGCGAGCCGATGGCTCTCAACAGCTGAAAATAATTATTCCATCACAGAGCGGGAAGGACTGGGCATGATCTATTATGTCAAGAAATTCCAACATTATTTGTTGGGCCGACCGTTTGTCTTCCATATTGATCATTCCGCATTATTATATTTGGTGAAGCAGCAAAGTCTTACGGGCTGATTGGCACGATGGGTGTTGCTCTTGTAGGAATACAACTTTGATGTTATTCATCGCTCGGGCTCACAGCATGCGGTTGCAGATTATCTTTCCCGACTGGAGTCTGGGGAGCTGCCAAACAACGGGAGTGGAGGACGAGTTCCCTGATGTGGAGCTAGCATTTATTTTTTGGGCACATCCGATCACAGCAGAGGCCGAAGTCATCCCAGAAGGACCATGGTCATGGTATGATGAGATGCTCTCATTCCTATCTACTGGCATCATGCCCAAGTACATGAATCGGGATAAGAGGAAACACTTGGCATTAAGGAGCCGATACTTTGAAGTAGTCTTGGGACAGTTGTACCGACGACTCTTGACTGAGGTGTTGTTGCGATGTGTTCCACCTCATGAGTAGGAAGCAGTGTTAATGGAAGCCCATTGTGGGGTTTGAGGTGGCCATTTTGCGGGCGAAGTCACCACAAAGAAAGTCCTAAATGCAGGGTTATGGTGGCCGACCATATAGAAGAATGCTCGATGGTTTGGCAAAAGTTGCGACCTTTGCCAATGGTTGTGACAGCCCACTAATCGAGACCGCATGCCACTTAATCCCATCTTGCCTTTAGAACCATTTCAGAAATGGGGCTTGGATTTCATCGATCCATTCAAACCCATAGCTACCCACACAAGGAATTGCTACACTCTAGCAGCCACTGATTATTGCACCAAATGGGTGGAAGCTTGGTCCTTGTGGGACAACACTGCAAAAACGGTCGCAAGGTGTCTATACCACAATGTGTTCACTTGGTTCGTGTGTCCAATTCAGATTGTCAATGACAGGGCTCGGGGTGGTCAGTCATCATATGTAACCCTATCACGTGAGTTCAACAGAAGGATATTTTAAATATCTACAATTTACAAAAATTTACTTACATAAGGGAGTTTTTAAATGGATTTTGGAAAAAAATTACATATTTGTATAGAAAAAGGGTACATTTTATTAATGGAAAAATGACAGATAAGGTATTTTACAAATAGGCCTTGAATGCACGTGATATAGAGGGTTTATACATAGTGACCCCCCCGAGTGACAGGGGGACTCATTTTGTCAACAAAGTCATCAAGCAGATGAATGCTTTTTATATGGTGATTCACAAGAAGTCTTCCCCCTATTATCCACAAGCGAGTGGACTTGCAGAGTCTACCAATCATACTTTCAAGAGGATCATGTCGCTACTGGTGAATGAGCACCGCATAGATTGGGATGAGAAGTTACTGGCAGCACTATGGGCATACACCGCACATCATTCAAGGTGGCCACAGGGTTGACTCCTTTTAAATTGGCATCTGGGCTAGAAGCAATCATGCCGATTGAGCATATTGTTCTAAGTTTGAGAATTGCGGTGGAGCCGAACAAGCTTCTTCCGTAGGACTCTATGGTATTCTGGTTGGATGTTCTAGACCAATTGGATGATTTATTGCTGGAGAGCTATTATCTCACCTTGGAGGTTCAAGATAGGTGCAAGCAAAGGGTGGATTTGGCATCCAAGAAGAAATCTTTTGAGCATGGGCAGCTAGTTCTTCTGTTCAACATGCCTTGGAAAAATGCCCGGGAAGTTGAAATTGCGATGGTCGGCGGGTCCTAGCCTAGCTGCCATGCAACTCACTGTCATAAGGGTGGGATATTGGCAATCTGAATTACAACTCTTGAGCCATTGTTTGCATGTACCAGTTGCTTGCTACTTGCTCTTCATCGCACTTTTAGTTCTCTTGAGTGCATTTGCCTTCCAGCTCTCATCGGCATTCATTGTTATCTCTTTTCTTCTCCTTCGCCTCGCCATGGGGATGGCTCATGCTCAATTTCTTCCTTTTCTTCTGTTGGTGTATATAGATTCCCAGTCGATTGATGCTTGTCTCCAGCTGCTACAGATTCATAGTTTTAGCAGTATTGATTGGCAAAGGGTGGTTGTTCATCCATCAGCATTGGCGCTTTGCCAGCAGCTAGCGGTAGGATCTACCATGGAGTTCTTGGATGAGCATCGGGAGCTAACAGTGCAATTGATACATCATCGTCTCCTTTTTCCTATGAATGGAGGGATGATCATGCAACCAACGTGTACACCGACGGTGATGGAGGTGGAGTTTGGAGCTTATACTAGGGGTGAATACAATGTGAGTGGGTGTTCGGATGCTCAAATGAGGGACCTGTATTGCTGGATACTCGAGTTGCTATTCTTGTAGGCCAAAACGTAGACCATCACTCCTCGGACTCGAGGGATGATAGATGATGTTGAAGAGAGAGTGGTGCCATGGGCTCGAATCTTGAAGGAGCGGATTCATGCAGAGGCTTTATGGGTGGCAACTCATGTGGATAAGAAGCAGGCAATGAATTCCAAGATTGGGGTAGGTCCTGGAGATTTTGTTTCCCATACATCTAGAGTCTACAGTGCCTAAATGCTCGACTGCCTTGGTGCTCACTCTGGCACCTGAGGGGCCTGCACAGGATGAAGCTGAGGGATCTTCTGGTGGAGTGGCTATGAAACAACAGAAGAAGAAGCCTCGCCTTAGCCAGGGGGTGGTATCTTCCCTTGCACCCTCAACTTCTTCACATACTGGTGGTGTGGGAGGCGTTTCTACTAGTGGGGTGGTGACGACACAAATTACTGTGTCTACACCTATGGCATTATCAATCATGGCAGAGCGGGTGATGGTGACCCCCGTGTCCACTGCAGTGGTGGTCCCAAGTAGTACTCCGGTGGTGGGAGGTTCCCTTATGTAGCAGGGGATGGAGCAGCTTCTGGAGAAACTTCAGCAGAATGCAGTAGCAACGACTGCGATGACTACTACAACATTAGTGGCGGTCTCTGATGCGGCGAGGGTGTCGGCCGATGCAGAAGTGTTAACGGCGATCTCGGAGTCTGCAAGTATGTCTCTAGTGTCTTCTATCGGGTTCAATTTTCAGGCACAGCCTATGCATGTGTAGCTACAATTTTGTTCGTATTTGCTTGCGCGGATAGCTTCACAAATTGGTGTGAGGGGAGAGCTTGCTAGAGTGACCAGTTTGGAGGCAGAAGTCACGCAGTTGCACATGAAAAATGAGTCTCTGCGAGGTTAGCAGGAGCGGGTGCAGCAATGGGAGGACCGGATGATAGTCCTCGAAGCTAGAGTTCAAGTGGCGGAAGCACATTTAGAGGCCACACAGTAGCTACATGCGGAGTATGTGTCGAGCATTGAATATGAGTTGCTACGCCGATATACTACCGATGCGCTGGTAGAGTATTTGCGGGCTTTTTCGAGGAATGTGAGTGTTAACATGGAGCAGATGGGTTCGCTCTTAGAAGCTCTTCATGGTGATGTGCGGGCAGAATGGGATAGGCAGGTGGCAAGATGGATTGCGGTTGTTGTTCCATAGACCTGTCGGGAGCTGGTTTCGCACGAACGACAACCCAGGATGGACAGAGATGTGGGAGCTGGTGCGGGTTCTGGTCAGCAACAGGGTCCACAGGTGCCGACTAGTTCTGGACCAAAAGGGTCTAGCACATCTTCTAGTGGTGGTGATACGAATAAGGAAAAAGGAGTGGTTGCGGAGTCAGTGCAGATTGAAGAGGATTGGCAAGCCAAATATGAAGAGGTGGCAGAAGGCATTGTGGAAGTCGTTCTCCGCAATAGCAAAAGAATAGATGTGCTAAAGCGGCAGAGGTGTTCACTTTGTCTGTGGTTGGAATTGTGCGCCCATTCTTTTAGTCTGTCATTACCTCCTCATCCTCCTTGGTGAAAAGAGGCAGATAAGTTTTTGGGAAAGTATTATAATAAGCACACACCTTTTCTGGGGTAACTAGATCCCCCGTCCTATGAGCCAATGGTGATTCAAAGACCTGCGACGGCACAGGAAAGATGGTAGCAACAATTACCGCCAGGTGCATGGATAGATGAAGTATTACCCAGAGAGCAGTGGCCTGAACAGCAGGTAGTGGATAGATCTAAACTAGAAAAGAAATGTGAACAATGAGGTGATGAATGCAAGAAAAGGAGGGAAGAGATGAGATGCTGAGCAAAAGTAAAGAAGCAAAGAGGCGATGAGAGGATGTTACGATGAGAAGAAGTTAAGTTGAGATTTTCTTTGCATTCGTACAAAGTAATAAAAAATTATTAAAATTTATAAAAACATCATACGTGGGTGAAGGAGAAGTTAGAATTGCTTTTCATGGCACAATGCTACCTCCATTTCAAAAAAAACTAGACTCGATTAGGACAGCCCCAACACAATGTACAATGTAGCGAAGGAGAGAAGCATGGCATATATCACCATTCGAAGAAATGAACGCTCAAAAATGGCCACTTTGAGCGACGAAGCAAAACTTTCTTCGAGTAATCAAAAATTGCTTTGACATGGGACCGTCACACTCGACGACCATGAAGGAAACGACCTGCCAAAGCAAGAGTAAGAAGAAATATCTTGTTTTTCAGCTTTATAAATTAGGGAGACTTGTTTCTGGTGTAGAGCAAAGATTTTCAACATTTTCAACCGCGGAACCGATAACATAATAGTGCTAATAATGCCAATGCGTTTGATCTACATAGTAAACATCTTTGCCTCCATTGAGGTTTTCATCGGCGATCCGCTGTGTCAATTTGCAGCTTTGCACCTCCCACTGTGTTTGCCGTCGATAGAGATATTCGTCCTCTTCAAAACGGACTATTGCATCAAAAAATGATTCAGACAACGACGGCTCTTCATCTGATGGATGAACATGGGCCTCGGAGAGTTCTAGAAAAGAAGCACAGGAATCTGTAGATTGTTGCTCCTGCACGATGGCCGCGTCGACGGATGGATGGCAAATAGCGCCAGCTCCGCCCAGGAAATCGGATCGACAGGTCACCTGATCAGCGGAAATAGTTGAAGAAATGGACTTAGCGCCCGAAAATTTGTCATATCTTGCACCTTCTGCCAAAGCAGCACTCTGAATAGATTTGGGTGTTAGAGAACTGGGAAGCAATGGAGGAGGGCAATCCGGCAAATTCAGTGGAGGAGCGGAGGGACCTCGAAGGCAAGCAGAGGCTGTATCGTAAGCACGAGCGGCTGCTTCGGGTGTGAAGTAAGAGCCCAACCAGATGCGGGACCTCTTGTGAGGTTGGCGGATCTCGGAGACCCATTTACCCCAGGAACGTTTGCGAACGCCACGGTAACGAGTGGGCTTTGTTTGTGGTGTATTTGCAAGGCTAGTGCTAAGAGAATGATCGACGTATTGCATGGCGGACTGGCTAAGAGGCTAGGGAAGCAAGCTGAGCTAGCTGTGCAGAACGAAAGTGAGTGGTGGAAAGTGAATGGTCGTTCATCTCTTTTGAACTCGATTTTGGCTTGAGCCGCAAGCCCGCCAGGTCGAATTGAATATTAAGAAATACATGGACGGGAGTCCACGAAGCTTCTGTCACTCATCCCCCTTCTCATTCTCTCACGTTTTGCTCGTTCATTTTGACTTGGAAACTACGTCACCGTACCCATCATCCCTCACGTATCTGGTCCATTTGTGACTTTTAATGTAATCCAAAGGGCAGGAATTATACGAGGAACAACAAAGGAACAACACATTGCACTTCCGGCTCGAACAAAGTTGATGCGATTATGTTTCACGAGGAGACTCTTGTGGTAGTTTTTTATGATTTTGCAAGTTCAGTAGCCTTATATGCTCACTCGTCTTCAAGCCATGCACTCTTTTGGAGCCATGCAATCATGCACACATATGCAACTACTTTTGTAGACGTACTCACTTTTGGAATAACAAAAGCCATCAATTATAGCTTGTTTCTTACATGTGCAAGAAAAAGACATGATATATATATATATATATATCCCAATGAGAAAAGGTACCTTGAACTTGTGAATCTTTCATGTGGACTTCCCAATGATAAGCACCACAAAAAAGTTCAATTTGAATGTGCCCTCCAAAAGAGCTTTTAAGCTATCAGAAGCTATCCCACAGCTCCCTTTGCTGCTTCTCTCAGTTGTAGCAATGATTATCTAGAAAATATGCAAAATGTAATTCACAGTTTCAATAAGTTATATGTCTTTACACAGTCCCATTCAAGTTCAAACTATCTATACTAGAAGTTGATTTCCACATCGAAGTTGAGATTATTTGTCATTCAAGCATTTAAAACTTCGAAAAGCGTCTTTTCACATGATGAAGGTATGTATGAAAATTGTTGGTTCACTGAACTTTCGCACTTCATGGGATCAGCAGTCCCAAGTCCTTCGCTTTGCCTTACGTATTGATCATTCAGTGATAACTTGTTCGTCCACTTAAAGATTTCTTACTTTGGCTTCAGTCATACTCTCTCTCTCTCTCTCTCTCTCTTGTACATACATCCATACATATATACTTGTCTCCCTCTCCTCCTCTCCTCTCCTTAAAGTCAACCCATTCCCCATTGTTACGTTGTGATCAAAGAACTTAACATCTCTGATCCTTCCTAATTTAACTTAGCTAGAATATTTTCTTACCTTCAAGAATATCTTCAGCTAGAAGGTTCTCTTCGCTTCATGATATCTTCACCATACAACATACAAGAAATAGGGTTCTTGAAGGCTCAGTGGTGGAGTTGACAGAAGTGGGTGATGCTGCTCACTAGAGTTGATGATGAGGACATGATGAGGATCTAGCCCTAAGGGCTCCAATGTAGCTCTAATTGGATAAATTCAACAATAATGCATATTCGAATTATGATGATTGGGCAATCAAATGAAGTAGCAAGTATATATATGGTTCTTGAAATAACTTCATTACCCTAGTAGATGACGTGCATTTGCTTGTGTTCCTATCACTACAAAGGATTGCTCTATGATTTTTCCTTTGATTGATTGTCGAACATATGGGTGAGAAGCCCAAGCACGTGAAAATAACATACATTGACCAAATGCTCTAATGTAGCTCCAATGAGAGATTCAATAGACATTTAAGGCTTAAAGAAATTAAAACTTTTGAGGAATACCTTTGATAATTAAAACTATGTAAAATAAACAATGTATTTATTAATTTTGAACTATTTTTTTAAAATTTTGGACTTCAAATGTTCAAAAATCCTTCCCAAATGAAAAGTTTATTGTCTGTAATTATTGTTCCCAAATCAAAAGTGTATTTTATAGGACTACCCTTTCCGCATAAAAAGTTAATTTACTCACACAATCATTTTGCACTAACAATGAGAGAACTAGGTAATATAATTCGCATCTTACTCGAGGTAAAAAATAAGGAAGGAACAAGATTATGACAGTGTAGGTCAATGGGCGAATCTCTCCCCATATATAGAGTTATAAATATTAGCCCTGCTACCGATTTTAGGGCGAATTTATCAAATTTGAGGCTCTAGAAATTAGCCCACCTTTGTTTTTGGGCTAATTTATCAAATTTAAAGCTCAAAATATTAGCCCAGCCAACTTGGGAAAGCCTCTAAATTAGCCCTTGGGCTAAAATTTGCCCCTAATTTTTCCCTTGAGATTCTTTTACTCTAGCCAAAAAAATTATTTTAAATAATCTTCCTTTAAAAACTTAGCTTTCTTTAAACTATTAACAAATTAAATTAATAAAAATAATTTATACGCATGAAAAATGGTGTGTGTGTGTGTGTTTTGGTAAATCCCATGCACGACATTAATTTACCATAAGACTCATCTAAAATATCCAAGATATCATAAGAGTGTTAATAAATGCGTTTGAGTGTTTCAAAATTCTAAATTATGGTAGATATGGCCTCACAAGGCCCTGCACACATACGCATGGCACGAACACGTCTGTGGTTTATCGATGGAAGGACATTGGCACATATGGTGGCACATGTGCATTGGACATCCCCATTTAGTTCATCCCGATCAATGTGGGATTCATGCTGTGGCTTTTGAAGGAGGGGGCGAGGGGGAAAGAGAGAGAGGGGGGGGGAAAGAGAGGGAACGAAGGGGGGAGGGAAGGAGAGGGGGAAGGGAAGGGAAGAGGAAGGGAAGGAAGGGGGAAGGCAAGGGGAGGGAAAGAGATAGGGGGAAGGGAAAGGAATGGAAGGAGGGGAAGGGAAGGAAAGGGAGGTGGCACATGTGCATTGGATATCCCCATAGGCCTTTTAGTTCATCCCCGTTGATGTCAAATTCTTGCTGCGTCTTTTCAAGGAGAGAAGGAAGGGAAGGGAAGAGGAAAGGAAGGAAGGGGGAAGGGAAAGGGAGGGAAAGAGGGAGGGGGAAGGGAAGGGAATGGAAGGAGGGGAAGGTAAAAGAAGGGAAGGGCAAGGGGGAAGGGAACAACGGGAGGGGAGGGTGAGGAAGGGGAAAGGGGAGGGTAAGGAAGGTTTGAAAGAAGGGGATGGAAAGGGAGGGAAGGGAAAGGGGACGAAAGGGAAAGGGCAAGGAGGGAAGGGGGAGAGAATGAGGTAAGAGAGAGAGTGTGTGAAAAAGGGACAAAGAGAGAGAGATGAGGGGGGGCACGCTCATCGCTTCTCTCCCCTCTTGGCAAACCCTGATGGCTACAAACAAAAAAGTTTTTTTTTTGTAGCGGCAATCGCAACCGCACAATTGCAGCGTGATTAAGAGGGGAAGGGGGTAGTTAAATAAAGGAGGTAAGAGAGAAAGATGAAGGAAGGGGAGAGGAGAGGGGAGGGAGAAGAGGAGAGGAGAGGGGAGGGAGATGCGAGGGGAGGGAGAGCAGAGAGGGAGAGGAGAGGGAGAAGACAAAGGGAGAGGAGAGAGGGAGAGGAGAGGGAGAACTTGGCAAAGGGAGAGGAGAGGAGAGGGAGAACTTGGCAAAGGGAGAAGAGAGAGGGAGGGGGGTAGGAAGGGAAAGGAAAAGGGAGAGGAGGGGGAAAGGGAAGGAGGAGATCCTCAAGTCAATATATAGGTCAGAAAACCCTAAAAGAATTCAAATTTCTTGCTCTTCTTCCTCTCATAGAATTCAAACTTCCCCCCCTCCCTCCCCCCCTCCTTTCCCTTAGCTTCCCTACAATTCAATTTCTCACTCCCCTCCCCTCCTCTCTCCTCTCCCCTTACCTCCTCTCTTCCCTTCCCCTTCCCTCCCCCCCTACTCCCCTCTCTCCCTTCCGTTCCCCCTTCTCTCCCCCCCCCCCCCTTCCCTCCCTTCCCTTTCCTCCCCTCCCCTAGCTTTCCCTTCCACCCCTCTTCTCCCCTTCCCTTCCGTTCCCCTTCCCTCGATTCCATCCATGATTCACTCTTTCCCCTACCCTCCCACAATTGTGGCCACCTTTTTTAACTTACTTTGAAGACCAAAAAAAAAAAAAAATCCTTGTGAATGCATGGATCATAGTCACTCTTTTTAAAAAAAACCCTTTTGTGGCTTATATATAAGGCATGGTCATGAAAATTTACAAATACCGTTACTATGCTTAAATCTTGAATCCTAAATTCTATACCATATACGTAACTCCTTATCTCTATAACATAAACCCTAACCCCTATCTGCCTAAACGTAATACCTATACATTAAGCCCAAAAAATGCAAACCATATCGAGGCGTGGTGGCTGAATCTCCTTCATAGTTTCATGCCCATCACAGACTCGCACATTTGAATAAGTCATCTTGATGCATTTTTTGATCCTTGTGCATGATGGGTGGTGAAAAACATGATATAATGCATTCCCGACCATGAAAACCATATCTTATGGGCAAGGTTCATGAAAATTATTGTGCCCATCAAAGAATTGCACTTTCAAATAAGCCACCTCAAACTGTGTTTTTTGATCGTCGTGCATGACGGGTGGTTTAGAAACATTGTATAATGCATCCCCAAACCATAGTTTATGGGCATAATATTTTTCATGAGGCTTAATATAGGTGCAATTAAGGTACGTGCAAAGTTTTGTGTCTATTGGAGACTTGAACATTCAAATAAGCCACCCCGCCAAGAGTTTTTTTACCGTTGTGCATGATGGCTTGTGAAAAACATGGTATAATGCATCCTATACCATGAAAACCATATCTGATGGGCATGATACCTTGCAAGGGCCTTTAGGTGGCTATAAATGAGGCTCTTGCAAAGTAGCATTCTTATCCAAGACTTGTACATTCAAACAAGAAATCCAGGTGGCTACAAATCATACTCTTGCAAAGTACCATTCCTATCCAAGACTCGCATATTCAAACAAGACAACTTGAGATCGCTATTTTTTACCATTATGCATGATACTTGTTGAAAAACGTGGTATAATTCATCAACGACCATGAAAACCATATCTCATGGGCACCATACTTTGCACAGGCTTTAATTTTGGTGCAAATGGGCTACGTAGAAAGTATCAATTATGATTCCCTCCCATCAAAGGATGAATGCTCAAATAAGGCACCCCGAAGTATGTTTTTTTACCCTAGGGTATGATGGGTGGTTAAAAACATGGTATAATGGATTCTTGACCATGCAAACCATATCCTATGGGCACGATACTTTGCACACACCTTACCGTGGGTGCACATGAGGCGTAGAACTATGTTTTTTGACCCTTATCCATAATACTTGGTGAAATTAAACATCATGTGTCCCTGACCATCCAAACCATATTCGATGGGAACAATACTTTGAACACGCCTTTGAGATACTGATATAGAAGTGCATGCAATGCATTGTTCCCATCAAAGACTCAAAGGTTCGATTAAGCCACCCTAAAGCATCTTTTTTACCCTTGTGCACGATACTTCGGGAAGTTACACATGGCATATTATGACACTGAGCATGCAAATGGACAATGTACATGCATGTGCTTCAGGTAGGTTACATGTAGACACGTACAAGTGTCATTTTCATCGAGAACTCGCACATTGGAATAAACCATTGCGAAGCATGTTTTTTGACCCTTGTGAATGATACCTTGTGAAAAACATCATATAATGTGTCCCCGACCATGCCAAAGATATCCGATGGGCATGATACTATTTACACACCATGCCAATGATATCCGATGGGCATGATACAATTGAGATGCATGAAAAGTACCGTGCCCGTTGGAGACTCGCACATTCAAATGAGGCACTCCATAGCAAGTCATCTGCACCTTGTGCATGATGGGTGGTGAGAAATATGGTATAATGCATCCCTAGCCACACAAACCATATACTATACATATTACTTTGCATGTTCCTTGAGGTAGGTGACCTTGAGGTGCATGCAAAGTATCTTACCCATCTGACTGGCATGTTCAAATAAAGTAACCCAAAGCGTGTTTTTAAACCCTTGTGGATGATGGGTGTTGAAAAACATGGTATAATGTGTCCACAACCATGCAAAGCATATCCTCTCGGCATGATACTTTGGACATGTCTTAAGGTGGGTTTTATTGATTTTATTGAAAATTATTATGCTCATCGAAGACTTGCACCTTTGAGTGAGGCACCTCGGTACATGTTTTTTGATCGTTGTGCATGACAGGTGGTAGAAAACATGGTATAATTCTTCTAGGACCATGCAAACCATATCCTATGGGCAAGACAATTTTTGTGGGTATTAAGGTAGGAAACATGGACGGACATGCAAATTATTGTGCCCATCAGAGCCTCGCACGTGCAAATGAGCCACCCCAAAGTGTGTTTTTGGACCTTGTGCATGATAGTTGGTGGAAAACATGGTATAATGTGCCCACAACCATGCAAACCATATCTCAGACACAATACTATGTATGTGCTTTAGGGTAGTTGATATAGAGGCATGTGCAAAGCATATCAAATGGGCATGATAATTTGCATTATCCAATGGGCATGATACTTGTATAATAGGGTAGCTGATATAGAGGTGTGTGCAAAGGATCATGCCCATCAGAGACTTGCACATTCGAATTAGTCCCCTCGATGCATGTTTTTTGACCCTTGTGCATGATGGTGGTGAAAAACATTTTGTAATGCATCCTAACCATGCAAGCCATATTCGATGGGCATGACACTTTTCATGAATCTTTGTCTAGGTGACATGGAGGTTCGTGCAAATTATCATTTCCATCGGAGACTTGTAAGTTCAAATAAGGAATCCTGAAGCATGATTTTAACCCTTGTGCATGGTAGGTGGTGGAAAGCATGGTATAATGCATCCCCAACCATGAAATACATATCCAATGGACACAATACTTTTTCCTTAAGGTAGGGTATATGGAGGTGCATGTGAAGAATCGTGCCCATAGGAGACTACACATTCAAATTAGGCACCCTGAAGTGTGTTTTTTGAGTTTTGTGCATGAGGGGTGGTGAAAAACATGGTATAATGCATCCCATACCATGTGAAACATTTCCAATTGGCATGATTATCTGCACAAGAATTAATGGGGATGAAAATGATGCATGTGCAAATTAGTCTTCCCATTGGAGACTTGCACATTTAAATAAGACATTTGGATGCTTGTTTTTTGACCCTTGTGCATGACAGGTAGTGAAAAACATGGTATAATGCACCCCAGACCATGCAAATAATATATGATGGGCATGATATTTTGCATGGGCCTTATGGTTGGTACAAATGCATTATGATAAAAGTATCATTCCCATTATATACTCACAATTTTGAATAAGATACCTTGAATTGTGTTTTTTGATCCTTATGCATAATACTTGGTGAAAAAAATGGTATAATGCATCCCCAACCATCCAATCCATATCCAATGTGCATGGTATTTTTCATGCACCTTAAGGTAGGTGGCATTAATGTGCATGAAAAGTATTGTGCCTATCATAGATTCACACATTCAAATAAGCAACCCCAAAGCATGACAGGTGGTGAAAAGCATGGTATAATGCATCTCGGACCATGCAAAACGTATCGAATCGGCCTGATACTTTGCATGGGCCTTAAGGTGGATGCAAATGTGAACTTTTTTTAAAGTTTCATGAATTTTAGATACTCGTATTTTTTTAATAAGGCATCTCGATGGATTTTTTAAAACTCTTGTGCATGACAAGTGGTGAAAACCCGAGGGGGTCTATGTAAAAACTCTATATTAGCACGTGCGATCAAGGGGTATTTAAAAAAACCCCTACCTATGGAAATTTTATAACCTATATACACTCCTTTTCTATTTTTTGAGCTGATTAAAGTGTCCCTTATGTATGAAAAAAACACTTTTTGAATTAAAAATCCCCTCATGTATGTATATTTTCTATAACTACATACAAATATAAAACCCCTTTTGTTGGTCACACGTGCTATCTTATATATTTTCTTAGTGACCCCCTTGGGGGTGAAAAACATGGTATAACGCACTTGGGACCATGCAAACTATATCCGATGGGCACGATAATTTTCGTGGGACTTAAGGTGGGTATGAATAAGGCATGTGCAAAGTATCAATGTTCCCATTATAAACTTACATGTTTTAATAGGACACCCCGAATCGTGTTCTTTTATTCTTGTGCACAATGTGAAAAACATGGTATAATGCATCTCCAACCTTCCAAGCCATATCTAATGGGCATGATAGTTTGCATGTCTCTTAAGGTAGGTGAATGGATATCATCCACATCATAGATTCCCACATTCAAATAAGCCACCCCGAAGCATCATTTTTTATGTTTGAGCACGATGGGTGGTTAAAAACATGGTATAATGCACCCAGGACCATGCAAATCATATCTGATGGGAATAATACTTTGCATGAGCCTTAATGTGGGTGAAAATGAGGTCTATTTAAAGTATAATGTCCATCATAGAGTCATGCATTTGAATAAGACACCCCAAAGCATGTTTTTTCATCCTTGTTTGAAACACTTGGTGAAAAACATGGTATAATGCATCCTCGACCATGCAAACCATATCGAATGGAAAGAATAATTTTTATGCTTCTTAAAATGGGTGACATGGAGGTGCATGCAAAGTATTATTCCCATTAGAGACTTGCATGTTTGAATAAGTCACCTGGATCCCACCTTTTTTCATTGTTGTGCACGACAAGTGGTGAAAAACATGGTACAATGCCTCCCCAACCATGCAAACCATATTTGATGGGAACAAGACTTTGAAAATGCCTTAATCTAGGTGACATGGAGGTGCTTGCAAATTATTGGGCCCATTGTATACTCTAATGTTCAAATAAGATACCTTAAAGTGTGTTAAATTTGCATGATAGGTGGTAAAAAACATGACGATGGTATGCTTGAGGTATGCTCGAGGTGCATGCAAAGGATTGCGTACATCAATGAATACTATTAAACATGTGTTGGTGTGTCATATTCAAACGTGTAAGTCTTGGATGGGGATGATACTTGGACGTGCCTCATTTGCAGCCACTTTAAGGTCTCTGCAAATTATTGTGCTCTATGGATATGGTTTACATGGTCTAGGATATATTATACTATGTTTTTCACTACTCGTCATGCAAAAATGGTCCAAAAACATGTATCAGGGTGGATTTTTCAAAAGTGTGAGTCTCCAATGGGTACAACACTTTGTAGATGCCTTAATTTCAACTATCTTACGGTGTGTTTAAAGTACTATGCACATCGGATATAGTTTGGTCCCAGGGGGACACATTGTACCATTTTTTTCACAACCCTTGATGCAAAGGGTTAAAAATGGTTGACATGAAAAGGCATAGAAGAGAAGAAGTAGAGAAGTGCATCAAGGAGCTCCAATTTAGGCTTGAAGAAGTGACGAGTGATGGGTACATCACAAACAAGGAGCTTGAAGATCAGAGAGCTGAAAAGGAGGGTCTTTACAAATGGCTTTGCAACATGCAGAATGCATTGAACATTGAAAAAGACGAGATGATTGAGGAGCTGAAAAGGGAGAATGCAAAAACTAGAAAGGTGATGTAGGAACTACAAGAGAGCTTCAAGGCCAGAAAGGATGGGGCAGAGAGTAGCTGGGGTGGAGAAGACAACGAGGAAGCTCTCCAAGAAGGATGCAGAGAGCAACCACGGTGGAGCAAGTTATAGTAGCCACGAAGGAGGATGCAGAGAATAGCCACCGTCGAGCAAGTTGCAGCATCCATGGTGAGGGTTGTTTTTTCAAAACACTATTGAAAGTTCAAATAGTAAGCTACAAGACCCTGCAACAAGATTACAATAGGGTTGTGCACGAGCTTGCCATGGCTTGCGACAGTTTTAAAAAGCAGTCTGTCGTCCTGTGAGATTTCCAAGCTAGAGTGGTACCCTGAGCGTGGCTCCATGCTTTACTACACCACCTCACAAGCATCATAGCTTTTCTACCAACCTCACCTCATGTTGATCCTTCCTCCTTCTCAAGTGATCTAGGCCTTGGCCACTCAGGTCCCTACCTCCAAGCTTTTTGACCCGTCACAACATTGCTGGTTGGCCCGAATCTCTTGCAGGGTACCTTGGCATTACGTTACGTGGTTGTGCTCTTCTCCCTTGTGCCTAATATTTACTCTATTTATCACCCCCTTCTCTCTTTGACACTCTCACTGCTACATGGCCAGTATTTTTGTATAAGTATTAATCATGTTTGTCTACTTCTTTCAAACGACAAATTCTCCAACTGCTACTATGAGCTTGTTGTGGTTCAAGTGAGGGAAGAGTGAACAAACGTCTCTACAATATGAAGAACACATTGAACATTGAAAAAGACCAGATGATGGACGAGCTAAAAAGGGAGAATGCAAAAACCAAAAAAGTGATGTAGGAATAGCAAGAGAGCTTCAACGCTAGGAAGGATGGGGCACAGAGCAGTCGGTGTGGAGAAGACAACAAGGAAGCTCTCCAAGAAGGATGCAGAGAGTAGCCACGATGGAGCAAGTTACAGCAGTAACCATGAAAGGATGCAAAGAGCAACCATGGTGGAGCAAGTTGTAGCATCCATGATGAGGGTTGTTTTTTTTAAACATTGTTGGAAGTTCAAAGAGTAAGCTACAAGACCTTGCAACAAGATTATAATAGGCCTGTGCATGAGCTTGCCATGGCTTTCGACAATTTTGAAAAGAAATCCATCGTCTTGAGATCGATTTCCAAACTAGAGTGGAAGTCTTGGAAATGGCCCATGTTGATGTTTTTAAGAAATTTAAGAATATTCAATAGATGCTGAGGGATTGAGATGAAGCTATTGGATAGAGTGAGCAAAAAGTGGAGGAGATAAAGGAAAACATCAGCAGCCTTAGGATGAGGGAGGAAGGAATCAAGAAGAAACTTCGTCATGTACAAAGCAAGACTGTAATATTGATGGCCACACAATAGTTAAATTAAATGCCTATCATGCTATGCAGCAGGGTCCAAAATGCATGGTCTGCCATACCCCCATCATAGATGACTACATGATCCAATGGTCTACGTGCTACCACCCTGTGCACATTGTTTTCTTTGGGGTGTTTGTGCATGCAAGATCTCTATGTAAATTTGCCATTGCCCAGGTCATGGACAAATCAAATGTGCCTGCTTGCTACAACTTTCTATGATGAGAAAGTAGATGCTACAGCTCAAATTGCCATTTGGGCAAAAAATGCAAAAGACAAGGAGCTCAAATTGAAAAAGGCCAAGACCGAGCCAGACTGCAAGGAAAAAGAGCCTGAAGGGAGGAACTTGCCCCCTTCAGGAAAGGAGCAAGAAGGGCCGAGCCTGCAACCTAGAACCTCAAATCAAGGAAAGAGGAAGTGACATGAAGGGAGGGGCCGGACGCCTAAAGGAAGGAACCAACCCCATTCTGGAAAGGAGCAAGGAGGACCGAGCCTGCAAGTAGGGAGCTCAAAAAGGTGACTTGCTCAAAGCAATGTGGAACTAGCCCCCTGAAGAAAAGGAGTCCTGGAGATGTAATTTGAAGAAAAGGAGTCTTTGAGATGTAATCTATGTGGTCTTTGTGTACTTTATTGATTTGTTAATCTTCTCCAAAGTTTACTTGGGGAATGTTTTCTCAGCTATGTGACTAGATAGTGTCCTTTGACACACCAAGGACCATAATGTGAGATGCAAGATTTTGATACGACAAATAATGTGAGACAAAAGATTTCGATTAGACAACTAATGTGAGACTGAAAGATCCACTAATGTGAAAAAAAATATTTTGATTAGGCAACTCATATGAAATGAAAGATTTTGATTAGACAACTAATGTGAGACTGAAGAATGAGAAGGTCAGACTCAATGAACTCTCTCCCTATTTAAGTGCGGTGCAAACATAACTAATATCCCATTATGAAATCTAGCCCCAAAACTCTGTACACCGATCCAACTACTGCAAATCAATAGCATACCCACATTGGAGTGATTTTGTTCTATCTGAAAATGATGTTGGATGGCCTCCTCACAGAAATAGACCCGAAGAAGGAGGAAAATAACTACAAGGAGGACATGCTTCAGTGGTGGGTGTACTACTTGGATTTAGCACACAGAGGGTGAATATTAATTTCCGTGGATATTGTTTTTTCTGCTCCTTTAAGGTACTTGTCAAGCTCATGATGTAGGTTTCTTTTGGCAGGACATGATGGAGGCACGAAGTTGTATAGAGCGCAAAGACCAGGATGAAGAGGACCCCCAACAAAAGGAGGAGTTACTATGGGCGTACAGGTTGGCAGAGTCAAGCAAGTAGTGTATGATCTGAGTGTGTGAAGAGGTCTGCCATAGTGCATCAGACTGGCCTAAAGAGATGGGAGATGCTTGCTATAAAGAGGCTGATAAGATAGTTGGGAGTTTGGAATTTGCTTGAGCCGCAAAATGTCGTCGTATTTTGAAAAAGTAAAAATCTTGCATAGACATATCTTGGACTTGTGGACTTTATCGACCTGATTTTGTGTCGACCTACTTTGATGTTAGTATTGATCCATTCAAATTCAAACTTCACACCAAGTAGTCCAAATGTCTCTAATGTTTCAATGCATGAACAACAGCAAGCAATTCACGATCATGAGTGGGGTATTTCTCTTCATGTTTTCTAAGTTTTCTAGACTCATACTCAACTACTCTGCCATCTTGAGAAACAACACACCCAATTCGTGTCCCACTCGCATCACAAGTCACAATAAAAGGTTTTCCTAGCTCAGGTATTTTCAAGATGCAATTTTTTGCCACTTTACTTTTAATTAATGTATCAAAAGCTTCTTGACATTTTTTATTCCAAATAAATTTTTTATCTTGGTTTATCCGATCTGCAAAAAGGGATGTTATTTTAGAGAAATCCTTGATATGTTTTGTCTCATATTGTGCCAAACCAATAAAATTCCTTACATCTCTCGTTGTTTTAAATCTTGTCCATTCCTAAATCACTTTTGCTTTATCAGGATATATATGGATGCCTTCTTTGGAAATAACTCACCCCAAATAGACAATTTTATGTTTAGGAAAGAAGTATTTACACTTTTTCCATATAATTTATGATCGCTTAATTTTTCAAAAGTTTGGATACCACAGAGGTTTTTGTATGTTTTCCTATGTGGCCAGTTGCATGAGCCACTAAATGCAAAGTTGCGCATCCTAGATGACTTGGTTTTGGAATATCAGAAACTGATAGGTTGTTAATCATATTGTAGGTTTTACAACTCATAATAGAGGTCCTGAATGACTATTCTTAGATCAATTACCTCCACATAGATTTTGAATCCTCTCAATGAGTTTGAGGATCTACTACCACATTGGGGCCTACTTTTGGCTGTGATTCTTCATGATTGGCACGGACAATGGTGGCACTGGATGGGTCGGAGTTGTCTAGTTTTTGCCAGGACCCATTGCAGTGGCTACCTCTTTGCATAGCTACATCTATCTCTATAGATCATGTTGTAGTCTCTTGAGGGATATGAATTCCTTGTGCAACACCATGTCTTGGTTGCTTTAGGTTACTCTTTAGGTCAAAATACAATCTAGCTCCTTGGAGCTCTATCTTGGTTGTATCTTAGTTGTGTTGGGGAGTGCCATGATATACTCCTTTAGGAGCATAGTCCATGAAGACTTATAATGAGGAACCTTGCACCACATTAACGAGGAGGGTGAGAGAATCAGGGCATGGCATCTTGATCCTCATGGGGTCCTTGCCTTTGTCAAGTACGAGAGAGAGGGAGAGAGAGAGACTGAGCGAGTGAGAGAGAGAGGGCGAGACAAGGGGCACACACACACACACACACACAGGGGGGGCGAGGGGGGCAGACACACACACACACACGCAGGGAGGGAGGGAGGGAAGGAGGGAGGGAGAGTGAGAGAAGTAATCCCAATTTTGATATATTGATAGTCTTCGGAGCATTAATGCATGCCACACGGCTACCCTCACTTGATATGGAGCTGTCTCCGCATACTTTATCCTCTCTTTCCAGGAGTAGTTATCGAATACAATTTGAGATTTGAATACCTATCAAACCAATGTTCGACCAAGATCTTGAGAGGCCTCTGTGACAATTAGGGAACATAATGAGACAGCTTGCCAATCCACGGAGATACCACATGCCCCTCAAAAGGGCAAGCACAAGGAGCCAGTGGAGGAGAGAAGATGTAAAAAATTAAGAGTGAGGCAATCACAACTTCCAACGGCTCTTGGTAGTGGTCCATGTTTACAGGGTGACTCCACTAATTAGTATCAGAGAGCATGCAGTGGCCTTCTATACCACTAAGTAGTATCCGAGAGCATGCAGTGGCCTTTGATACCACTAGATACTATTCCACCATCCCTCCACTCATCTGCTGTTAGTCCAACTTCCACAAATATTCCTAACTTGGCAAGGGTGCAAGGAGATTCTCACATCCAATTGACATAGTATTAGGAGACACTAATCTCAATAATGCCTCTGGAGCATCCTTTCATCGAAAGATGCGACACCTTGTTAGTGTGTACATGCTAAACGCCCACATTTATTGGAAGTAAGTATGTGTTCTTTCATATGTTTTATTCAAACCTTTGAAAGATAATCTAGTTTCACTAATTTGTTCAAAATGTTTTGTAGGCAACAAGTCAAATACATCAACAAGTTATTCATTGTGTAGTTGGAGGAGATCGGCAGTGGATGGAGTCACAATGCAATCCTCATGGAGATACAAGAGCTCTTTAAGCATTGACGTGACACTGCAAGGTACAATTTATATCTTGGAAACTGATATGGTCGCTCAAACATAGAGGGCTTTCTCCTCATTATCCACCCAACCGCGGACTCCAGTGAGCTCCCCTCTTGCATCTGTGAACCATTTGTCGAGTTCCCTCCCTCTTACTTATCATGTGGAGAACTCTCTTTCTAGAATCCTCCCCCTTGCTCACCAGTTGCCACTTGACCCATAGCTTTGGTGCCACATGTCCCACAAGGGACTCCTTTGTTTTTAGTCCTCTCTTGGACTTCCCTATGCACCTCCTCATAAATGCCTAGGCCTAGGCATGACCCCCTAGATCCAAGCCCTTTAGGCCCTACTAATGCAAGTGTTATGAAACCCTCTGGCCTCCCACCTTATGCCATGGTCACGGTATTATAGTTGACGTAACATTCCCTTCCCCTAAGAAATGTTAACATCCTTGAAAACGAAATTGGGAAACCTCCTTTGGAAATTGCTTACCCTTTCCCATGTTGAACTCTCTTCGGGTCTATCTTTCCACTTAACCAGACATTCTTGCCATATTGTACATGTCATGTTCTTTTTTCTTATTTATCTAAAATTCTTTCTGGTTCGTGTGGTAAAGATGCAGGTTCAATGAGTTCAACTACGGCTTCATTTCCAATGAGATTATCATCATCTCCTAATTTTCTTTTTAGCCTACTAACATGAAAAACTAGATGTACTCTACATCCCTCAAGTAAGGCTAATTTGTAAGCGAGTTCTCCAATCCTCTTAAGTATTTTGAATCGTCCACAATACCTAGGAGACAACTTCGGACATTTACCTGTCTTCAGAGATTCTAAAGATTCAGGTACCTTGAGGTAGACTTTCTCATTTACTTCAAACTCCAACCTTCTACGATGGGGGTTTGCATAACTGCATGCTCTATCCTGATCTCTTCTTATACTATCTTTAGTTAACTTAAGCATTTGATTCATATCTTCAAGAAAGTCTTTGGCTGCTTGAAACTTCTCTTTTTTGAGCCCCACTACCATTGGGGCTCTTGGTTGAAATTCATACATCATCATGAATGGACTAAAACCTACAGCTGAATGTTTGGAACTGTTAAACACAAATTCTAATATGGGTAAATATTGTTCCCAATTAGTTTGCCATTTAATTACATATGCTCAAAGAATATCATCAATGATCTGATTGACTCTTTCTGTTTGACCATCACTCTCTGGATGATCCGTGGTGCTCATATTCAATGAAGTTTCTAACCTCTTAAACACAGCCCTCCAAACATGGCTGTTAAATTTTCTATCCCAATCACTAACAATATTGGCTACTGCTAGTATCCCATATAGTCTATAGATATGCTCCACAAATAGCCTAGCTAATTCTGGAGTTTAATTAACATCTTCATTGACATAAATAAAATGACCCATCTTGGTCAACCGATCCACAATTACCCACACAGAGTTGTGCCCCCTCTGTGTGCTAGGTAATCTCACAATAAAATCCATGGAGATGCTTCCCCGTTTGCCAGATGGAATCTCCCATGGGTGTAGGAGACCTCCTACCTTAAGGCATTCAACCTTATTGACCTGGCATTTTTGGCACTTCAATACATAATCTTGGACATCCTTACCTATTCCAGGCCAAAAGAATTGCCTTTTTGGAAGCACATATGTCTTTTGGATGCTTCCCCATTTGCTAGATGGAATCTCCAATGGGTGTAGGAGATCTCCTACCTGAAGGCATTCAACCTTATTGACCTGGCATTTTTGGAACTTTAATACATAATCTTGGACGTCCTTACCTATTCTTGGCCAAAAGAATTGCCTTTTCACAAAGTACACATATGTCTTTTGAATTCCCGGGTGTCCAACACTCAGACTATCATGACATTCAAAAAGAATTTGGCGCCTAATGTCATTATTATCCAGGACACATACTCTTGTAGAGCAAGTAGCCATCTTCAATAGTATCTTGGGGGGTTCACCTAAAAACATTTAGTGTACCATGTGCATTCAAAAGGAGGGATAGTTTTATCCAACTTTTTGGAAAATTTTAATAGAATTACTATAATAGGAGGTTTTTTAATTCAAATTTTGAAAAAAAAACACTTAGTTCATAAGTAAAGAGGAGTGTTTTTATTGTGGGATAAATTTTGGTTGAGGGGTTTTTTTAATACCCTTTGAACGCACGTGATACATAGGGTTTCTTAGTAGTGCATCAAGAATTTGATATGTTTTTTCCACGTGAGTCCTTTATCACCAACCTGTGGTGTGTCGCTATTTCCATGCAACTCCTCATTCAAAGCCTCTTGATTCATTGGATCCCTATTTCTAATTGATTTCCATATTTCAGAGAAGTGAGGATCAAACTCACATTTCCCCTTTAAGGACTCTAGGAAATCATTCTGAAATTGAGTAAAACTCAATTCATTTACAATTGGCATTCGGCTGAGAGTCTGCTACCACATTGAACTTTTCCTTTCGACATAACAATTGCATATCAAACTCTTGCATTAATTCAACCCATCTAATGTTTCTACCTTTAAGCTCTGGCTAATTGTTGCAAATCCACTTAATGCTCTCTTGATCAAAGATGATCTCAAATTTTGAACCATATAAATAGTTCCTCCACTTCTTGAAAGCATATAGTTCCTTCTCATATGCCGAGTAATTCTGTTGGAAACGATCTAACCTTTTACTTTCAAAAGCCATTGGTCGACTATTTTGTAAAAGTACCACACCAATAGCAAAGTCACTAGAATCTGTCTCAACCACGAATGGCTCAATGGGATCCACTACCATTCACATAGGAGCTGCTACTATGGCTACTTTTAACTTCTCTTTTGAGGTTCAACCCATATGAAGGTACTTCCCTTCTCCTTAAGCTGGTCCATCATCGGAACAGAAATCTTAGCATAATCCTAGATGAATCTTCTTTAAAATTTAGACAAACCTAAGAATATATGTAATTCTTCTAGGTTTGTAGGATGTGGCCATTCCAATATGTCCCTTACTTTCTCAGGGTCCATACGAACCTCTTCTTGGGAGATTATATGTCCTATGTATTTCACTTCTTTTGCAAAGAATTCACATTTGGATTCTTTAGCGAAGAGTGAATTATCTCTAAGTAGCTGGAATACTTTTCGCAAATGTTCCAAATGTTTTTTTCTGGTTTTACCATAAATAAGGATATCATCTAAAAATACTACATCAAATTTTCCTAAATATAGCCTTAAGACACTATTCATAAGTGTCATGAAAGTTGCTAGAGCATTTGTTAATCCAAATGGCATTACTTTAAATTGATAATGCCCATACCTAGTATGAAATGATGTCTTAGGGACATCCTCTTCCCTAATTTGTATCCTGACCTTAAATTAGTTTTAGTAAAATATTTCTCCCCTTGAAATTGATCAAATAGCTCATCAATGCGAGGCATAGGATACTTGTTTTTTATGGTGATTTTATTTAGTGCTCGGTAATCTATGCATAAATGCATAGTACCATCCTTTTTCTTTACCAATAAAATTGGTGCAGACCAAGGTGAGCTACTTGGTTGAATTTGGCCCTTCCTAAGATATTTTATTAATTGTCTCTCGACCTCATGTTCCTCTGTTTGACTAAGCCTATATGGGGGTTTACAAGTAAGGGTAGATCTAGGAATTAAATCTAAGTTATGATCTACTTCTCTCTCACGGGGTAAAGCATGAGGAAAATCAGACAGAAAAACATCTTTAAATTCAAACATTAAATCATTGAAAGAATATTCATACTTTTTAACATTATCAAAAACAATATTACTTCTTTTCGATGCAGAAGACATAAAATCACCAATAAAAGTAAGTTCACAGAGATATACCTCGCATTCTTCTTGGTATAATAGTCATTCCAATTCCATCGAACAAATAAGAGGAGAGTTGGGCACATCATGTTCTCCTTGAATCTGGAAGACTCCACCCTCTTTTTCAAACATAATGGAGTTATTAAGATAACTCCACTCTAAGCTATGCCCAAGACTATACAACCACTCTTGACCTAGAACAACATCAGTTCAATTGAGATGCATAATTTGGAAATCCAAGGCATCTTGATAGCGGTGAATATCCACCTCTATACCATGTATAATGGTGTCCCAAAACAATAAATTACTTCTTTTTGATGCAGAAGACATAAAATCACCAATAAAAGTAAGTTCACAGAGATATACCCCGCATTCTTCTTGGTGTAGTAGTCATTCCAATTCCATCGAGCAAATAAGAGGAGAGTTAGGCACATCATGTCCTCCTTGAATCTAGAAGACTCCACCCTCTTTTTCAAACATAATGGAGTTATTAAGATAACTCCACTCTAAGCTATGCCCAAGACTATACAACCACTCTTGACCTAGAACAACATCAGTTCAATCGAGATGCATAATTTGGAAATCCAAGGCATCTTGATAGCCGTGAATATCCACCTCTACACCATGTATAATGGTGTCCCAAAACAATAAATTACTTCTTTTTTATGCATAAGACATAAAATCACCAATAAAAGTAAGTTCACAGAGATATACCTCGCATTCTTCTTGGTGTAGTAGTCATTCCAATTCCATCGAGCAAATAAGAGGAGAGTTGGGCACATCATGTTCTCCTTGAATCTGGAAGACTCCACCCTCTTTTTCAAACATAATGGAGTTATTAAGATAACTCCACTCTAAGATATGACCAAGACTATACAACCACTCTTGACCTAGAATAACATCAGTTCGATCAAGATGCATAATTTGGAAATCCAAGGCATCTTGATAGCCTTTAATATCCACCTCTACACCATGTATAATGGTGTCCCAAACTTTTTTATCAATGCCCTTTGCTAAAGAGACCACATATTTATCGGAACTTGGACTCTCAGGCAATTTTAATTTCTTAACTAACAAGTAGTTTATCGGAACTTGGACTCTCAGGCAATTTTAATTTCTTAACTAACAAGTAGTTCAAGAAATTATGTGTTGCACTATCATCGACCATCACTCTTACTCTTTGCCCCTTAACTTTTCCATGCATCCTCATTAAATCATGAGGACCAAAGGTGGGCTGCCACATTACCGATGATATACAGCACATGTGGGTGCTATCCTCACGATAGACCTCTACCTCAGTGTACTTTTCAGTACCATTAAGTGGCAACACTTGCACCACATGTATTTTTTTTTGTGGAGGTCTATTTGGGGCTTTATCTCCCTCTTTTTTATTTTTAGGGCAGTTCCAAGTAGTATGGTCTTTGCCCAAACATTTGAACCAAATATTTTCCTGCCTAGTCCATTCATAATGCTCTTTCTTCAAGAGAGGTTAATTTTGTGTTTTTCTCTTAGGTGGTGCCTGAGGAACCTCCTTCTGAAAATGCTCCTTCCTTTTCAAATAGGGAAATTGTTGGACTTAGGAACAACCTGTTTGCTATGAAGTTCCAACTTTGCATTTCCCAATCGTATCATCATATATTTGGGCATACTTAATTGCTTTCTCAAAGGTTTTAGGAGAATTTCTTTCACCTCAACCTTATAAGTGTCTTTAAGACCTCTCACAAAACCCCTTATCTTTTGGAATTCATCACTTCCCTTCAACTTAAGGACTGCCTCCCTATAGTTTGCTATGTACTAGACTAGAGTGTTTTTACCCATTATGCAATTGCCCCAAGCCTCCCACACTCTTTCTAATTCATTTTCCCGTAAGAACACTTTTAAGAAGGCTTGTTCAAACTCAATCTAATACCCGAGAATTCTATCATTTGGAGAATACTTACAACTATGTTGCAGCCATTTGTTCCTGTTCCTCTGCTGTTTGTACATGACAGATTACTGGACTGGAATGTGACTTCCTTGTCTCCTGCTACCTGTTCACTTTCAATGCATAATTTGACATCCTCGATGGCCTACAGATTTCTTCTTCCACCGCCATGGATTAATAAGAATGCCAACACTCTTTGGAATTTGGATAGGCCTTTATCATTTTCCTTGAGGCTCATCCACCATTTATAGGCTTTATTTCCAAGGGAAAGACTTGCTTCCACGACTTGATTTTTAGGAGGAGTATTCCTGAGTCGATGGATGTCTTACCACTTTTGCAAGAACATATTAAATGCATCTTTATTGCTCTCCTTTTCTTCTCCATTGAAAATTGGTGGTTTCAAGTCCTTAGGGATGTTAGAGGTTTCTTTAAGCCGAGAGGCAGACCTCTCAACTTGATTATTAGGAGGAGTCGATTTTTTTCTAGTAGTAGTTACCGATTGAGAATCGGCTAACTTAGTTATGGCTTCAGCTAGCATTTTCAATGTATCACTGATAGTTCCTAGCCGTGTTTCTATATTTTGCGTTTGGGTTTCAAGTTTAGTGAATTATGTATACGGAATTCCATAATCACCGGAGTCTATGTCCTCCATTTCCATGTTATCCTCTTGAGTTTCATTTTGTACCTCCTCATGTATTTCCTCTCCAACTCCAGATTTTCCTTTCCTCGGCCTCTCTAACTATATTGTCCCTTTCTAGAGTTGTCATTTCAAATGCAAATTTAATATTCCAGGAGATATAAAGCAAAAGCTTTATAAGAGAGAGAAACATGTGATGGCCACTTCCCTAGTATTTGTTCGAGGCTTTGAATTTGCTTTTGAAGTCGATGTGTCCTTTACTTTGCAAGCAATCTTCACTTTCGATTCCGTTTTTACACTGTCTTCTATCTCGAACTCCTTGATTCAATCTTCTTCTTTGAATTTGGTGAGGTTTAGAGAAAAAGAGGATGATATGCCTTAGGACTTTCAAACAGAAGCAAAGGCTTTAGAGGGCCCTTGGGATTTTGGAGATATAGATTCTTGGAGGGGTGAAAAAGGATCTTAGGACCTTGGGAAAAAGGGGGGACCTTTAGAAAAATGATGTGGCTTTCTTCAAAGGTCTAAAACCCTTTGTATGACATGGAAATTTCTTTGTCTGCTGCAACGACTTCTTTGTGAAGGTCCGTGATGACGCTCTTTGTCGAGTCTTTGTCAAAGAAATTGCTTGCTGAATTCCATCTAGAAAGGTAGATTTGACACGAACTTTAGGCATTTGCAGTGATCGGCTTTCGTATGCATAGCTTGAATTATCCATCAACCCATTTGTTGTTGCAATGAGTCTCGTCTCCTTCACCGCATATGCACTTCAAACTCATATCCATGGTAATCACTGCCTCCCCTCTACTCCAAAA
Organism: Dipteris shenzhenensis; assembly: GCF_047967505.1. Lineage (NCBI taxonomy): Eukaryota > Viridiplantae > Streptophyta > Polypodiopsida > Gleicheniales > Dipteridaceae > Dipteris > Dipteris shenzhenensis. The sequence goes on along the minus strand of NC_141602.1, from coordinate 46,065,421 downwards.
GATTGCCTAAATCCGAGCCCATAATTGCAAGGTCGCAAGATCTACATATAATTGTAGCGATTGCCTGAGTCCTTTGTATAATATGCAATTTTAATATTCTGTTTCAGCACCACGCTCCTTAGTAGCCCACAGCTTGAGCTTATGGCTCGTAGTCACTCACAGCTCGAAGCTCTCCATTGTCCGTGCTTATGATCTCCTATAGATCATTGCGTCGCCTCTTCACGTGAAACAAACCATCGGCATTCACCACAAATGCCTCAAGTGTTACAAAGCCTCTATGGTCTTTCTTGATGCCATAGTTACTCCTGTCCCCTTTGCTACTACCGATGCTCAGCTCATCGCTTTTGCTTGAAGATGAGCATGGTTTTCTCATATACACCTGCAACTGCAACATCTCCTATTCTACGTAGCATTAATTTGAGGTGGTGAAGATAAACCTATGCGACTGAATTCTCTTTTCCAAAATGTATCCACTGTGCTCTGATACCAATGATACGGTCTCTCAAACTTAGATTCAAATTTATATTGCAATATCGTTATTTAATGCTAGTCCTAAAGGTGGGGGTAAGCTGAAAGGGTAGTGGCATGGATTGGATGAGAGAAAGAGATGGGATAGATGGGACGAACATGAGGGGATGGGGTGGGTGGCATTGGATGAGGGAAATGGACGTGGATAGTGGGCATTGGAAGGTAGGTAGATTATGGACGTAGATGGGAGATATATGAGGATAGATGGGGGATGGAGATAGATAGGATATAGTGAGCGAATAGGAGGTAGATATAGATATGGGCTACATATGAGCTAAATTTAGGAGAGAAGCATGTAGGACTAGATATGGACTGCATACCGAGGATAGATGGGGATACATATGGGCTAAAATGCATTGAATTTACGATGGGGGATAGATGAATATAGGAAGGTAGGTATGGTGTGCATGTGCTGTTGGAAAGGTCACCTCCCCATCTGTAGGCCCCTAAATGAGGAGGATGTGCACAGTTTCCGAGCAAAAACCTACGAGCAGAAAAGTCCGGGCGATAGTTTTTGACACCAACCATGCTTGTATATTTCTCAAAGTAATATACAATTCTTTCTTAATTTCTCATTTACGGAACCATATACTTACTTATTTTTCATTATAACCCTCATTTTAGAGAACATCATCTAAATATGAACAAATAGTGAACACTTTAGAAACTCCTATAAATGCCTCCCTACCATACTGTCTTTTTAGTATTATGATAATTCAATCAATTTAAAAGACTTTCCCTAATCTTTAGCAATCCCATATTTGAAGCTCTCATATAACAATGTATACCATATTCCTTGGATGAGTAGGAAAAAGATATTAGAAACCTCATCCTTGAAGCCATTATAATCGATCATAAATTAATCTCTAATACATTATCAAATATGGGAAGGCAAGGTAGGGATTTTAAAAATATTCCCAATTCTATAAACCTAAGTACTTTTCAGGAAATGTGGTCTCTATTGAACTCCTTCCTACCATAATATGAATTAGGGAGAAGTTGTAACTCTCATATACATCTTGAAATTTTTAATTTTTCTCTTTTATAAGTATAAAAAGTATAATTTTAAGCCTACCATTGCATAGATCATTAAATTTTGAACATTTTTCCTTTTTACAGCTCCTCAATCTGAGCTAAGGAGCAAAAGTTATGACCCCTTCTGCGTAGGCTCTCCAAGGGTATTTCGCCGGTGGAATAGGGTTGGGGCAAGCTCTTCAAACCATATTCCTCTGGCAAAATACACTTAAAGGGTCTATTAAAAAGGTACTATTTATTTTTCTTAGGTCATCCCGAGGAATCGTAAAGAGGATATTTGCTCAAAATTTCGATCCAAGCAATGGTGAAAGGAAAAGAAAGGATTTTTTAAAGTCATAAAATAAGTCACCACTTGAACATTGTATATGTATGTTATATAAAGGTATATGTATATTTATATCTATATCTATTTATCAATGTTTCATATTTACTTACATATTCCTTGAAATAATTTGGAATTTTTCACTCCCCAAAAATGACTTGAGCCTATATATTTTGACCCCTCCCACCTTTTGTCCGCTCGTCGCTCGGGGGTTTTTGCTCGGAAAATGGAAACCCCCTAAATGAGGAGAGCATGGGGGAGGGAGACCTAGGGAAAGATCTTCCCAAAGAAGAAACAAAGGTGGAGAGGGGATTGCCACATGGGCAGCACACTGGCTGCCATGTGGGCAGCAAGCCAAGGCACATACCTGGAGGTACAAAAGCAACCTAGAGCAAGGACTTTGGACTGAATGGATTTGCAACAGACAAGAAGGATGATAGCACAATAGTATGGACCTATGTGGAGGGCTGGGAGCAAATCTTGGAATAGATGGAGAGAACCATAATGCTAGAACAGAGGCGCAATGGAGACAAGACATTAGGCATAGGTGTATGGGATGGTTTTGGTGCCGGCAAAAGACCTACAAATAAGTTAGTCTGAATAGTAAGCTGGTTGGGTTGGGAATAGCCATCCAACCATGGCCATTTATACGCTGGGTACTAGGCCAGGTCATGCATGGAAGTGTGGGCCAAAGGCCCTAGTAATGTGAGCACCGCAGGGGAAGTTTTACAGCAGGCTAGTCATCCTCTTTGGGTCGGACAAAATTAGCCTGCTCGTCGGTTTTCTTGAGTAGGGATACTTGGAGTAGCATTTGGGGAGCAGACAACAGCAGCAGTAAGCCCACCCTTGGACCTACACACAGGAGGAGAAGGAGGATGACATAGGGCTGCAGGCTGCTGAGCTCAAGGTGTTGCCCACCTAGGCCGACTTTCGGACAACAAGATGGAAGGAATCTTGATAAAGAGTCTACATATGCTCGAGATGGAGCATGCGGGCTCAAGTTCTAGAGATATCCGATAGATAGTAGAAGTAAGTGGTGGTAAGATTAAAGGACCATGCTCTAGTGGGACTTTGGATCTATCTCTTTTGTATTGTGTCCATAGCTTTTGATGGAAATATATTCTTTTGGTAGCTTCTATATATGGTTGGATCATTGTCTGTTTATGAGTCTGCACATCTATTTGAAGTACATAAGCTAAGAAGTTTGTGATTCCACTCACCACATACACTGTGTGAGCTCCTGGGCTATTCTATCAGTCTTCCGGTGTGCGTACCCTTTGTTGGTTGGTTTCTAGCATGGTATCAGAGCCCAAATAGGAGGCTCACAAGTGTGGGACCCTGAGGGCAGGGACCTTATTGCTAAAGGGTGATCTTGATTCAAAGACTCTTGGAATCGACTTCCACGGCTGAAGGAAAGTGCTCTTGTAAGGAGGGTGACTCAGGTTCAATTAGGTGCATATAGAGTTTTGGTCTACAGAAGGTTGAGTTTGCTTTTTTTATTTTGGTGTGTGGTTTAGCAAGACAGGTGTCCATCTCAGAGGCTTCTTCAACCCTTCTCTCCCTTCCTCTTATCCCAATCGAGTTCTTTCTTCCACCATCCTGGGAAACTAGATAGGACTAATTATCCTATCTAGAAGGTGAAGATCCACAGAGTCATTTAGTGGCTCAAAAACTGTGGAAACTGACAACGGGAGCGGAGGAAAAGCCGAAGGATGTGGTGCACAACAAGGGGAGGACACTCATACCAGTTGATGGAGAGGAGCTCGAAGCATGGTAAGATAGAGATGTCCATGCCTTGGCATTGATCATAGAGACTACGGCGAACTCTATGCTCCCTCACCAACACATTAGCAGAGACGTGGGCCATAATGAAGGATCTGTAGGAGACAGATAATACATCCCAGGTATGGTATTAGAGCCCAAGTAGGAGGCTCACAAGTGTGGGAGCGTGAGGGCAGGGACCTTGCTGAAGGAAGACCCTTATTTAGAGACTCTTGGAAATCAACTTTTACAGCTGAAGGACAATGAGTCAAGTTCAATCAGGTGCATAGAGAGTTTTGGTAATGAACAATCCATAAACATTTAATGCTGCTTTTGTTAAATTGTTCATGTGCTTAGTGATGTGAGGTATACCATAATTTCAATATGGCTTTTATCAAAAGTTTAACTGGGTGTTGCCATTTGAGGAACTAAATATGAAAAAGGCATGCTCCATAATTCAATCTATCAAAGAAACTTGCTTTATGTTAGGGTTTCATGCAGTAGCTTAAAGCTTAAGCTATTGCATGGATAATCTCCTAATTCTAAAGGGTGCCCATAGAAATGGTTGCACCCACAAGATAGGCGTAGGCCTAGTGATAGCTTTGGCTGTGACATGCTTGGCGTTGAAGATGATAAATTCTTGAAGGCTTCAAATTTTTCGTATCACGATGGTGAATGATGGTTAAAATCACGACAATGGATAAGTCTAATAGAGTCATAATTCATTCCGTTGATTGATTCCCGAAGAGGCCTATGTATGGGGCAATAGGCCAGGTCTTTCCCGTCACTATGATGATGCCAGCAAGTGACAAGAGATGTGACGTTGTAAAAGTTGAGTTCTGTTTTGAGAGCAACAGAATCACAGATACTGCCCAATGCCCATAGTCTTTTTTGTATTATATTCGGTGGAAAAAATCAAACGTGATGCTTGTTTGCTTGCCATTAAAATGGATGGCTGACGGACAAAGTGCATCACTCTTGACGTGTGCAGTCCAATTTCACAACCAGCTTGCGCCAGCTGAGTTGTTCAAGCAATCAAGGATAGATCATAGGATACTCCCTTCCGTCCAATAATACTAACAGCAAAATTCCCAAGCCAAAAACTGTAACAGAATAGTCAAAGGGCGGTTGAAGTTGCGTGGAAGTTCGGTAGACTTTTAGACATTTTTCCACCGCCATTTTTCGAAGTTGTACTACCTTAAATGAGGCAGTGACTCAACAGTTTCCATTGCAGTTCCATCTTGGTTGCTTTTCTTGCACTTGCTGATGAGCGACATGAGAGCCAAAACAGCCCCAGACGACGACGTCGCTATTGAGGCTCATTGCAAAACGCCCATAAGCATCAAGGGTCGCCGTTACCGTGGAGTTCGGCAGCGTTCTTGGGGCAAATGGGTATCCGAAATCCGATTGCCCAGAACGAGGTCTCGCATCTGGCTCGGCTCCTACCACACTGCCGAGGCTGCTGCTCGCGCTTTCGACATAGCCCTGGTTTACCTCCGCGGTCCTTCCGCTCAGCTCAATTTCCCAAGCTCCCCACCACTCATTCCAGCTGCCGCAAGCTATCCCGCATCGTCACCTGATTCTATTCGGAGAGCTGCTTCAGCTGAGGGCGCGAGATATGATAAGCGTTACAGTAGCTCTGCATCTAGATATCCAATGCCCAATCCCCGTACCTCGCTCACACGCGCTCAGATCGCGACCTTTTCTGAAGAGATTACTCAGGTGAATCCCACTTCGCCAGACGCAAGGCTTGATAGACTTAACAGTAGCTCATCCAGGTATCGAATGCCCAATCCTTCTAACACGCTGAAGCGTGAGGCTCCAATGGCGACCTTAGCTGAACAGAGTCGACCTGCCGATGATCGCTTAAGTAAACGATTAGCTAAGGCGAGTTCTTCCCTTGCTGTCGAAATTAGTTCTCCCTCTGCTTCGCATGCTGACAATGACTATGGCCACTCAGAGGCTTCTACTCAATCGAGCAATAATTCGCAGCTGGCCATATCTGGCTCGCTGTCAAGGACGCTCGTGGAGGAAGGCGAATTTTGTGACGACGATTTCTATGATTTGTTCGGTGATTTTCCGTTCCCTTTTTTATGCTAATGTTGAATTGCGGTTTGTGGACTGGGCATGACTAGTGATGCTCATTGGAATTGTTCACACGAATTCCTTCCGTTAATTTCGAGACCCATTCATCCTCGTGCGACGGATAAGGTGAAAATTGTGTCTTTTACTCGGAAAAAAGAAGGTCGTGAAATGGCTGTCTCCTGCCGTATGTTATGGGAGGGAAATAGATTCGAATACCTACTTCTTGTTACGCTGTGAGAGGGGACATAATCCAACAAGGTGAAAAGTTTCACGAGGCCTGCAGCTGTGCATTAAGTTGAACTGAAGTAGTCCGTACTTATGCACTGCATTGCCTTCATTTAAATAGCCATCGTGGAAGAGCATACTCTTCAAATCGCTTACATGACCTTTTGATCAAGCAAGAAATAGAAAAGTGAGCCAAAGTGAAGCAAAGCCCCGGCGTTAGTATATACCGATAGACGCTTATATCGACACTGAGACAACTCAGTTAATGATCCCACATCGACAATGATACCGACGCATTCTTTGCTACGTCAACGTGCACGCATCGGACGCTCTGAAACTTTGGACTTGTATTAAAAAAACTTTGTTTGTATTTAGCGTCGGTATCCACATCGAACCCCTGCGTCAGTCTGTGCTGCCACATGTCCTTAGCACGTCGTGTCGTGATCGGCTCTTTCATAGTTTGCCCGTGTCTGCTGCCCATCCGCCGCCACGTGGCACACAAAACTCCCTCCTCTTCGTCCCCCAAGCCTCCTCTCCCCAAACCTCCATCCTCCTCCCCCGAACCTCTAGAATGCTTCCCTAAGCCTCCATATCCCTCCCCCCATGGCCGGCTTGGTAATAGTATCTTTTAAGAATATAATATATATATATATAATATGTGTGTGTATATATAAACTAAACACGAAATGTTGAAAAAACATTTAAAACGCTCGCCGCCATAGCATTGCACCTTTGTCTCCAACTCAGCAGCAACTGACCTCATGGCTCACCGACAGACCTTGCACATCCACGTGGACCCACACACCTCTACCTCGCAACCCCTCGTCTTGACTCTGCTTCCCCTCCTGCTAGTAATAAAACAACAAAAGTGGCCAACCGCCTTCCTCTATCTATTGTGCTACCAATCGTGCTCTGCTGCACTGTTAACCGCTCTTCCAGTGTGCAGCCAATCCTTCAGCCCGAATGTTCCAACCTGCGCGACTGTTCTTTGCTGCGCGTGCTCTCCACTCCACTCGTTAGTTGCTTAGTCAAGTCACCAGTGATGCCAATCTATTCTCACGCCTCTATTCCGTCCCCTTGCCCAAGTTCTCAGCTCATCTCTGCTTGTTGTCTATTGTCGTGACTCGCCACCTCTAAGTCCTCACTCGTGTTAGCAACAATCTTCTCTCTTTAGCCCTACTCATGCACAATGCTGCCCAAGTGCCTCTCCTACGACGTGTCACGAAGGTAAGGGCACCACATCAACACGTGGCAATCTCCTAGCTCTCCCTCCACTCCTCCTCCTCTTGCCACATGGAGCCCTCTTTGCTAGGAAGAGGACTTTCCTTTGAGTTCCACTTGAAACCTTTCCCTAAAGCAGTAAATACTTCTGTCCCACCACAAAAAGGAAACAATACAAAAGAGAGGCTCAGAGTCCCACTAATACGTGGTCCTCTGACCTTACCAAAATGTTGTACTATTATTTGACTATCACCTCCAGATTCCTAAGACCGTGTGCTCCACTGAGATTATGTAGACTCTCTGTCTGTGATCCCTTCCACCTTGCTGTCCAGGTAGTCAGCCTAGGTGGGCAGCACCTTGAGCTAAGTCTGCACTCCTTGTAGGTCTCCTTCACCTCCTGTGTACAGGCCCAAGGATGGTCCTACTGTTGCTGCTTCCTGCACTTGGATTGTTGCTCCAAGTGATGCCTTATGAGCCCTAGAAGGTGCCCTTTTATAAGGGCTAGGAAATGGGCTAACCCAGCAGCCCCCCTACTGACCGCAACCCCTACTGGCCGACCCAGTAGGGCTCTGTTTAAGGCCCTAGGGCCAGCCCTTTTACTGCTACTCCTGGCAACGTGGGTGCCCTGCATATCTGCTCTATCCCAGGGCCTATGGCAGGCCTACCACCTACCCATAGCCCTCACCTATCTGCTCCATCTTCCTTGCCATTTGTCCAGGTCTTTTCATGCCCCGAACCATGGTCCAATGCAAATCCCTAAGCCTTTGCCAAACACCTGTAGATCTGTACCACATCTGCACCTCCATTTTGCCTTGGATCCCGTCTTTCATCATGCCACGTACAGTCTTCTCCAAGCATCCGTACCAAGCCGTACCCATGCTGACATCATTGTGGTCTTCTTCACTCCCTTTGCACAACCTGTTGCTGTCCACCTTGGTGCCAGGTACTCATTTCTTATGCTGCCCACATGGTAGCCCATGTGTTGCCCATGTGGTAGCCCCCTTGCTGTGAGGTGATGCCCATGTGACAACCCCCTCTCTTTATTTCTCTCTTTGGGCATGCTGCCCACATGGCATCCAATCAGATGCCCATGTGGCATCCCTAGCCCTAAGTCCACCTCCCCCATGCTCTCCTCATTTGGGGGTTTACAGATGGGGATGTGACCTGCCCATTTCCAACATAAATGTATGCCCAATAGGGCTGAATACAACTAAAAGAATAAGTATTGTATGAAGGGATAAACCCTCACCCTAGATGAGCAAAAGAGGGCTGCTTTGATGCAGACCCTAATGCTGCTCCTGTCCAAAATGAACCGAGCTTGGAAGCTGTCCTGTAGGTGCCAAAGATGAAGTGGATTTGCTACTCCTAATCCTAGCCTGACCTCAGCTGCCAAACACTGCTGTTGGCTGCACTGTTCAGCCCTTGAAGTGAATGAGAAATGAGGCCAAGGAGGCTGCCTTTTATAGGCCCCCTTGGACCCTAGAAATGACCAACCAGGGTAGTCTATGGACCGACCCCCTGGCCAAATCTCTCTCGACCAAGCTGGTCAGGCTGCTCCAATCACCGACTTGCTGAACCAAATAAGACATACTATGGATCTATATGAAAATAATATCCTCATGAATCTATACAAAAAAAAATGAGCCTCTTGGAATGAATATACTCCCTGTCTTAGGTCTATACAAAATGAGTATACTTCTAGCTCTTGACTCCATACAAAAAAAAAATACTAGCTTTGAGTCTATACAAGTCGAATTTACTCCCAAGGCTGTACAAAATGAATATACTCCCGAGTCTACACAAAGCATATATACCCCTAGCTCCTGGGTCTATACAAAATCAATAAACTCGTGGGGGTCTATACGAAATTGGAATGTAGTCCTAGCTCTAGACTGAATATACTCCTACAACCTATGACATCCATGGTCTAGTAGGCCCATACGTTCAATGTGACCTTAAGGGGAGAGGAGATAACGTCAAGGTGTAGAAGTTGCAAACGTAAAACTATACACCATTAACAATATTATAATGCAGTCTTATTCAACCCTCAAATGTATACAGAGAAAGACTACCTATGGCAAAGGGACATAGAAAACAAACCATGTATTCACCTATGACCACCTAGTACTGGTTCTTCATCTGTAAGACCATCTATACAGTATAATTGACTTGAAGTTCTACTTTACCACAATTACTTTCTTGCACGTCTATCTATAATTCACCAATGACTTGTTGCAGGGCATTTTCGCCCCACATCCTACTGACCTAATAGTTTCCCCCATGCTGCATCTATTCGCCATCTGCTTGGGCCTATTGCAGCCCTAATCTATGGCCTATGGTCTTCTCCTGCCAGGCGCCAATCAGCTCCAACCTTCTAAGCCCTAGATGTTGCCCTAGATCCACCATACCAGCCTCATACATGTTGCTGCAGGTACCTATAGAACCATGCACTCCTGGGCTGTACCAGCTCAGCCTGACTGCTATAGGATGTCCATGCAGTCTTGCGCACACCTCCATGCTCCAGTCAACATGTTCTAGGCTCCAAATCGCCCAGAACTATTCTGAATTGTTCCACGTTGTCATGTGTCTGCTCCGTATAAAATCTCTCCATCAGGAGCTCCGCTCTGCCTATTGTTTTTCATCTAGACCACAGCCCTAGATCTATCATACCAGCCTCATACATGTTGCTGCAAACATCCATCATGAAGGTGCCTCCAGATCCATGCACTCCTAGTGTGTACCACCTCTTCCAAGGCATCCAATCTCAGCTTGATTGCTCCAAGATGTCTGTGCAGTCTTGCACAGGCCTCCATGCTCTAGTCAACATGTTCCAAGCTCCAGATCTTGCCCAAAACTACTGCAAACTATTCCACCTTGTCACACATATGCTCCTACAGAATCTCTCCACCAGGACCTCCACTCATGGCTAGGTAAGTCTCTAATTGTGCTGTCCACATGGCAGCCTATGTGCTACTCATAGGGCAACCCCATGTTACTTTTCTTGATTGCTTGTATGCTGCCCATATGGTAGCGATGATGCTGCCCATGTGGTAGCCCTGTCTTCTTTGTTTTCCCTCTGAGTTTGCTACCCACATGGGAGCCAATAAGCTGCCCATGTGGTAGCCCTAACCTTGAGTCCACCTCCCCCAAGCACTCCTCATATGGGGGCTTACAGATGGAGAGGTGACACCCTTTCACTGACACATCTCATCTTGATCCCAACTCATCGATGAAGATGCTCAAGCAATTCCCATGTCGTAGCTCCCTAGAATAATGCGGTATCTATGTCACTTCCTGGTCATTCAACTAGTGGCTCCTGCTCCACCATGCTCGGTCTCACACGAGCACACCACCTTGGTACACAGGTCCATCTTTGGTAGCACCAGATTGCACCCCCTCCTTCAAACACATACCCACCTCCAAGCTTGAGCACCCCAAGCACCGACCAAATGTTCCCATCATAAAAGGTGAACCACCTGAGGTTATTAAGACACCATGCTATCAAGGTTTGTTTCAACTCGTCCTTCTGGCAAGGTCTACAACTAAACAACATACTCGAGAAATCAAATCTGAGGAATAAATCCAGATTACTTGGACCATGAGCTCCCACTGAGCTTTCAGCTTCCATATGTGGTCTTGTCATGCCCCCTTCTAACTAAAAGTATTCATATGACTCTGAATTTATAGGTCCTGCTGAAGAATCCTCCTCTATGTTAGCAATACCAGCTAAGCACTTGGATAACTCCAAGCTCTACAAAAGTTTTTGACTCCTCATCCAATCACATCTCAATATCAAACATCCTTGCCAAGACACCAGGGTCTACATATCTCTCCTCAACAACATCTCTTGATGTCACCAAGAAGAGTTCAGCTATGACCACCACATTAGCCATGAGATAAGAGTACAAAAGTTGTACACCTGTCTGAACCTCAGCCTCCCTTGAAAGGGTACCGTCCTTCATACATCAAAGTAGATTCCCCCAAGCTTTGAATGAAGGTTGTCCTTTAACAAGGTCATTGCCTTCAAGCTTCACTTCTTGTGAGCTTCCGTCATCAGAGCTCTAATACCATGTTGATAAAAAGATACACAGCAGAAAGAATTATAGAGCCTAGGAAATTCACACAAAAGAGGTTGTGTAAGTGGAATCTAAAACTTCTTTACTTTGTGTATTTATAATACATGTGCAGTGAGTGAATGAGCAGATGCACAGGGGAGATATAGAACCAACAAAGCTTTATATTTTCGTCCAAAGATAGATACAATACCAAAATGGATGTCTTCAATGTGCCACCCTCTACCAGCAAAATGCTTGGCTAGATGTGCCTCGTGAATACACAAAACAGTGTTGTCCTCCTACCTCCGTGGCACTCTCAAAAAACTCAGCCTGTGTGCTCCCTTATGAGCTTTGGTGGGCCTCGTTGTTGTGCCCTACAAACACACCTTTAAGCTATCCTTCAGAAAGCATAGGTAAGGCAGGTGGGTTCTTTTTTTTTTGACAGCTGAACTCTCTAAGAGTTGCGCCCACCTCTTCTAGAGCATAGCGCAGCAGCAACTCCTCCCCTTATCATCACCCGTGTGCAAGTCTCTACCCCTCTACACCCCTCTTGAGGATTCCACTCTCACGTACCACCTGCTGCAAATTTTCGTGCAGGCCAGCAAGGAGCTTGGTGGCTCCTGGATTGCTAGCCTCCACCAGCCCCTTCTTCTTTCGACCAGCCAGCCTCTTTCTCTCATCCCCTTCTATTTCGTCATATTTTCTCTCTGTTCTAGTCTCCTAGTTTTGAGCCCACCTATCCCTTCTCTTCTCTCAACCAGTTTTCTTCATCAGATTTGATTCAGTTATGGCTGATTTTGTAGACCCTCAGCTTGCGATGGGAGACCAAGATATGAACTACCATGCGGAGGATGACCAAGGTCTCTACGATGATCTGATTACGAAAAAAGCCTTCAGTGAATTCACCACTGCTCTTGATGGCAAGTTTGAGCAAGTTAACACGAATGAAACGGGGTTGACACAGCAATTCCAAGGGGTTCAAACTACCCTCACACTTTTGACTAGCACTGTTCAGGCGCTCATGCATGTGGATGCCATGGCTTCATTCTAAGGTGCGAACATCACTCCAGATCCTTTTTCCAGAGACCAGAAGTCTTGTACCAAGGAGGTTGTTGACACTTGGTTGCATAAGTGGCAAGTACACTTCCAATTTCACCCTTATCCAGATGATAAGAAAATATAGCTTGCAGCCGGGTTTATGTCAGGAAAAGCTTTATTGTGGTGGAAGGAACTCCAACCCAAGCCTGCAACATGGATAGAATTCGAAGGGGTCTTTAGGAAAGAGTTTCTGAAGGAGGAGGAAGATTATGATATCGTAGGCAAGCTCAAAGCCCTCGATATGTCCAAGCTGAATTTGACTTTTGAGGTTTATCTTCAGAGGTTTTGGGATTTGCAGACCAGAGCTACAAAGATGGATCCAATGACCTTGTTAGGTTTCTTTGTGGATGGTTTGCCTGACTCCTACAAGTTACAGATCAAGAACAACAAGTGTACCACGTTGCAAGAGGCCATGACTTATGCGCGCATTTATGATGATACCATGGCCAGTGCGGGCAGCTCTCACAACTTTGTTGATTACAAACTTGTGCAGAAGATGGGGCTGTCCACGATACCTAGCGATCACACCTATGAGGTGCAGCTTCCAGCTGGGAAGCGCTTTTGGGATCGCAAGATTGAAGCACTTTCTATCCGGATTCAAGAATACACAGCGGCTCTTACATGCTATGTCAGGCACTTGGAGCATGTGGACTTATTAATCGGAATAGAGTGGTTTAAAACCCACGATATTCGGATTGGATGGAAGGACCATACTCTTTCTTTTTTAGATAAGGACACCCAATTTTGTATTCAGTGTGATAATATTCCCTCTTCTCAGGGACCTATTGTATCTGCGATGTAGCTTTGGAATATATTAAACACTTCTCATTATGATATCTATCAATGTGTTTTGATTTCACTTTCTTCATTTGTTGTCTCTGTAAATAACAAGAATGATTTAAGTGTGTTTGAACACCGAGAATTGAGAACGTTGTTAGATGATTTCATGGATGTATTCCTTGCTCAACTGCCGGAAGGTTTACCTCCAGGACGGGCAGTAGACCATCGCATAGATTTAGTACCTGGGGCTCAACCTATTAGTGTTCCACCTTATAAGATCAGCCAACTTGAGGAGGATGAGTTAGCTTAAACAGCTACAGGATTATTTGAATATGGGCTATATCTGCCCAAGTAAATCACCTTGGGGAGCACCTGTCCTCTTAAGAAAGAAGAAAGATTCTACATGGAGAATGTGTATAGATTATAAACAATTGAATAAAGTGACAATTAAGAATTGTACCCTCTACCTCATTCCGATGATCTAATAGACTGTTTGGCCGGAGCGAAGTATTTCACTAAGATTGATTTACGAATGGGTTATCACCAAATCTGTATCTATGCTAAACACATAGATAGAACTGCATTCCGAACTAGGTATGGCCACTACGAGTTTCTTGCATTACCTTTTGGTTTGACCAATGCTCCTGCCACCTTCCAGCAAATGATGAACGATTTGTTCCGAGATTTTCTGGGCAAATTCGTTGTAGTGTTCTTAGATGACATCTTGGTATATAGCTGAATGCTAGAGGATCACATAGGACACCTCCGAATTGTCTTAGTTACTCTAAGACAGCATAAGCTCTATGCCAAGATGAGTAAATGTGACTTCTTTATGAAGGAGATCATTTATTTAGGACACAAGATTTCTTCTGAAGGTATTAGCATTGATATGGATCGTATCCAGAAGGTTTTAGAATGGCCTATCCCTCAAACTGTGAAACAACTTCGTTCTTTCCTAGGATTTACGGTATTTCTATGGAAGTTTGTGCGTGATTATTCACACATCACGACACCACTGACAAACATATAGAACGGTCATGGACGCAGATCTCTTGGAATGATGCATTGAACAAGGCTTTTGAAACCTTGAAGTTTGCTATCAAGGAAGCACCCGTTCTTGCATTACCCGATCCTACCCAGCCTTATGTTTTAGAGGCCAATGCGAGTGATTTTGGGATCAGGGCAGCCTTATTCCAAGAGGGAAGACCTATAGCTTTTGAGAGTAAGAAGCTAGATGACACCTAATATCATTGGCCCACACTAAAAAAAGAACTCTATGCAATCATGTATGCACTGAAGATTTGGAGACACTACTTGTATGGTTCGAAGTTTCTTGAATTGACCGATCATCAGTCAATCAAGTATAACAAGTCCTGCACGTGTGCATGAATGTGTTAGTATAAGACATGTGCATGAAAGAGAGTCATAAAAGCATAATCCTATATTATACATGTAAAGACACAACCACGTACCTGTGCACTCTCCATATCCTAGGTAGTCATGCATGGTCCACATCAAGATACCCCTGACTAAAATATCATTGGTATGTCTAGGAGCTCTAGAAATATCAAAGACCCATACTCCTCTCCATAAGATCTATAACTCTTCTATCAAAGGTGCCATGTACACGTCCATATTTTTGGCCTTGTGCTTCCTTGGCACAAGTAGTGCAAGCATGATGTGTCCCTTCTTTATTGTTAGCCATGGTGGGATATTGTAATTCACCAACACTATGGGCCATGTCGACCAAGATGTTGAGCGTAACCGAAAAGGACTCACGCCGTCCATGGCGAGCCCAAGATTTAAGTTGCGTGGCTCCCTTGCAAAGTCCGGCCACTGATTGTCTACATGCTTCAAAGCTTCACAATCTGCAGGAATCCTCAACGTGTCATCAGTGGACCAATGAGATGCATGCCAAATCATCAACCCCGCTATGGATTTGCATCAAAACATGTGTTGTATTCTTGCAATGATGGGAAAGTGTCTCAAGACCTTTACCGGTATCTACTCACCCTGCAAGTCATCTCTATATCATTGATTGTTACCCACACTTCGGACAATTAGCCAAATCTCCATGCTCACGACGAAAGAGAATACAGTCATTACGGCAAGCATGGATGGTATCATAATCCATACCCATCGTTGTTAGCATCTTCTTCGCTTCATCTCTTGATGTGGGCATGGTATTTGGTGCAGGCAACATCTTCTGGAGCAACCTATCACAATTCAAACACACATAGGCTTCGAATAATGATGATTCTCAAACATACATGATGATTCTCAAAACAAACAATATCCAAATAATGAGTCAAATTAATTCGGGAGCTAACTTCATTAAGGCCAAGACACTTGTATCCAACCACCCATACTTTGCTTGCAGATTCAAGATTGAGAGACAAGCCCATAGTTTAGACATCCTAGCATCCTCATACAACTGTGTTGATTGCAACTCTCGCATATTGACCTTAGACTCTGACATTACGTGTACATGTGATGTAGTGCCCCTAAAAATAGAATCCATCATGTCCACCATACCCTCATCATCATTTGGCACATCCAAGAGACTATAGTCTTGCTCAAAGTGTGAAGGTATATGCGCACCCTCACCACCCTCCTCATCTTGTCTCAAGATGTTGTGTAAATATAAGATCTTGTCTCAAGGTTTCGTGTCATAATGGTATCCAATATTAATCACGAACTCAAATAGCATTGACTTACCGATGATCCATCACCACGTACCACACCAACGGTGGGTACTAGTTCAGGCTCCTTCCCATACATCCGCAAGTGGCGCATGACAATACGCCGTTGATGTCGTACTTCTCGCTTGCAATGAGTGCAATGACAATACAACCTCTCTGTAAGCCACTCTGCACTCCAGAGCATTGGCGCATCATCTACTTCCATCTACACACCTCCAAAATCACAACATGAGCTGCAAGGAAATCTATTAAGATCCAAAAAATAGCCACCCGTGAGCTCCTTTCCTCTCTTCTAACAGAAAGTGCCCTGAACCATCGCTATATAGTGATGCTTTGCCCTCTTCCATCGCTATATAGCGACACTTTTAGGATATAAACGTCCTTATATAGCAACTGACCAACGTCGCGATATAGCGACGTTGGGGGCTAAAACCCAAAACCCCACGCAACGTCGTCTTCACATCTCTATTGCGGGAAAAGAAAAAATCTCTCCTCCCACCTTATATTCGATGACCTTGCTTTCCTCCTCTCTATTCCCCACTCTTCACCCCTACCTAGCCCCTCTCCCAACACTTATGCTCCCTCTCTACCCTTCTCCATCTCTGCTTGTGTGAAAGGAAGTTTTTCAAGAAGGTGTGTCTCTTTAAGCAATGTAGGTTCATATTTTGTGAGATTTCTTTTTGTGAGTGTTGAAGCATGTTTCTCCTTGTATTGCTAAGCCTATGTGCTAATTTTCATGCTTGATTTTCAGAGGTTAAGGACAAAAAACGAGATTTGGTGAAAGAAAGAAGGCTCACCTCTTCTCTTTTTGGTATTTCTCTTCCTCCTCTTTCTCCTTGTTTGTAGGCTTACGCTTTCTCCTTGTTTGTAGGCTTATGCTTGTCTCCTCAATCCAATCCCTTTGAAAAGTTGCTTCTCCAAACTCCTCCTTCCTCTAACTAGTTATCTGAAAAAATGATATGTTTCCTCTTTTTTGTAGGGCCAGTCCACGAAACACCAAGCGGGACTTTTCCAAGTAAGAAAGTGCTTCCTCTTTTTCCCTTTTGGTTATTTCTATTCTTTGCATTGGCCTATAGCTAATGCCTTAAGCGCTAGCTGTAGTGATGGGCGCAGGAACCCTCTCTTTCCCTCTCTTCTCTTATTCCCTCTTCTTCCCCTCTTTTCCTCTTTTCCTCCCTCTTTCCCGCCCTCTTTCCCTCATATGCTCATGCATAAGCATAAGCATATGCTTTCTCTCTTTTTCTCTTATGCTTATGCTCTTTTCCCCTCTTCTTTTTCCCCTCTTTCAATCTCTTTTCCCCTCCTCCTCCTCTTCTTTTCCACTCTCTTTTTTCCTCTCTTTTTCTCCTCTTTTCATAAGCATATGTATTTGCCTATGCTTATGCTAATGCATGAGCATATGCTTATATGCTCATGCATAAGCACAAGCTTATGCTTTCTCTCTTTTTCTCTTATGCTCATATGCTCATGCATAAGCATAAACATATGCTTTCTTTCTTTTTCTCTTATGCTTATGCTCTTTTTCCCTCTTCCTTCTCTTATGCTTATGCTCCTTTCCTCTTCTTTTTCCCCTGTTTCGATCTCTTTTCCCCTCTTCCTTCTCTTCTTTTTCCCCTCTTTCAATCTCTTTTCCCCTCCTCCTTCTCTATGCTTATGCTCTTTTCCCCTCTTCTTTTTCCCTCTTTCAATCTCTTTTCCCCTCTTCTTTTTCCCCTCTTTCAATCTATTTTTCCCTCTTTCAAACATATGATTTCTCTCTTTTTCTCTTATGCATATGTTTTTCCTTCTCTTATGCTTATGCTTATGCATGAGCATATGTCTCCTTCTCCTTCTCCTTCTCTTTTCTTTCTCTTCTTTTCCTCTTTCCTTCTTATGCTTATGCTCTTTTCCCCTCTTCCTTCTCTTCTTTTCCCCTATTCTTTTTTCCCTCTTTCAATCTCTTTTCCCCTCTTCCTTCTCTTCTTTTTCCCTCTCTTTTTCTCTTCTTTTCATAAGCATATGCCTATGCCTATGCTTATGCTTATGGATGAGCATATGCTCATATGCTCATGCATAACCATAAGCATATGCTTTCTCTCTTTTTCTCTTATGCTTATGCTCTTTTCCCCTCTTCTTTTTCCCCTCTTTCAATCTCTTATGCATATGTTTTTCCTTCTCTTATGCTTATGCTTATGCATGAGCATATGTCTCCTTCTCCTTCTCCTTTCTTTCTCTTCTTTTACCCTCTCCTTCTCTTAAGCTTCTCCTTCTCTTTTCCTTCTCTTATGTTTCTCTTATGCTTCTCCTTCTCTTATGCATATGCTTTCCCTGTTATGCATATGCTTACTTCCTTCTCCTTAGTCGTATTCGGTTCTTTTTTCACATGCTCCTTAGCCATATTTGGTTCTTTTCCCCTCTTTTACTCTCTTTTCCCCTCTTTCTTCTCTTCTTTTCCCCTCTTCCCTCTCTTATGCTTCTCCTTCTCTTTTCCTTCACTTATGCTTCTCTTATGCTTCTCCTTCTCTTATGCATATGCTTTCCCTCATATGCTTTCCTTCTTATGCATATGCTTATTTTCTTCTCCTTAGTCGTATTCTGTTCTTTTTTCACATGCTCCTTAGCCGTAATTGGTTCTTTTCCCCTCTTTCAATCTCTTTTCCCCTCTTCTTTCTCTTCTTTTCCCCTCTCCTTCTCTTATGCATATGCTTTCCCTCTTATGCATATGCTTATTTCCTTCTCCTTAGTCGTGTTCGGTTCTTTTTCACATGCTCCTTAGCTATATTTGGTTCTTTTTTTTTTCAAACAGATTCTAAATGGAAAATCACGCCCTCACCCATAGGTGCCCTCCCTAAACCCCAACCTGGTTCCCCACATCACAGGGATTATAGACATAGCTTCTCTGCTAGCTCATGTAAGAGAGAAGATTGCACAACAGAGTGACTGGGTGAGTAGAATGTGGGGGTGCGTGCTTCTGGGTGGGGTCCAAGCCGATTTTCCAAAAGTTTGAGCTCCTCTTCTACTGCACGATGATCGCTCTTGGTCCATGTCTTTTTGTCACAAAGTTGGAAAAGCTTGTCCAAGGATTTCCATACCTCCGCTTTAACATTTCGAGCAACACCATCTGCCATATCATCTTTAACTGCATTATGGACATGCTTCCAAAGTCTGTATCTCACCTTGGAAACATATCTTGATCATCTACCAAGTTTTCCTTCTCTTTTTTGTTCTGATAAAAATCTTCTTTCTTTGACTCCACCAATTGACGGTTTGATAGGAACATCCTTTCCATTTGAGAACTTCTTGATATCTGTTATGATATGAACATTTCTTCCATGGAGACCGATGTTCGATAATACTTTTTCTAATGCAGCAATTGCTTTCTTCCTATTTTTTCCTGGTCAAAGCTTCCAAGCAAATCCAATATACAAAAAGACCAACTTTTCGATGATTCTACATAAAGCATGCAATGTGCATATATGTACATTGCACAAAGGAATATCAAGAATTGCTTTGAATTCAAGATCAATCTTGTCCCTATTAGGAGATTTTCTCCACCATTTAGGATCCATGACATGGGCTGGCTCCTTGTAGTAAAGGCATGGAGATTTTGAATTACCTCCTTTGCTTATGTTGAACATACATATGAGGCTCTTGAGGTCCCCTGCCATGTGCCAATCAACTTGGAAATCAACCTTGCCTTCAACATGAAGTTTCCCTCCTTGAACCAGGTTTTTTATGACTTCTAGTATTTTGGTATGGTGAAATACCCAAAACAAGGTTTGGTGGTCCTTTTCTTTACCTGCCATTAAGAAGAAACTATATTGAAGCATCTAGATCTAATAAATGAAATCAAACAACAATATATTTGAAAAATGAAAGTTGACGCTTACCTCAAATGCTCCCAACCACCAAATATGCTTCTCGGATTGTACACTAAAATGCTTTGAGTTTTCTCTAGTGATTGATGTATCAAGTGCCCTATTCATAAGTGTGATGGTCACTCTTTCAATCTTTTTCTCTTTCACAATTTCACATTCATCCAACTTTATGACAAATATAAGCCGTCCCTGACACACTCTTTAAATGTGATTTTGTAGAATTCAACCATTCTTTTTTGTAATTGTTCAAGATCAATACAAATATTATTCCAAGGATTATACACAGTGGTCCCCTTACTACCTTCAAATACATCCTCAATATGCAACCACTGACCAATAAAATCATCTACTTGTTCGTTGAGTGAAGCTCTTAAATTCCAAACTTCTGCAGGATTTGGAAGCACATGTTTGATCCTCTAATTTTTAAAAGTTGATGACACTGCTTTGAAAATAGAAGAAAAACCTTTCTTGCTAACTCCACTCTTATCGAGAGCCTCCTGAATTAAGTTTACATTAACTTTATTGCTTTCCACAAACTATTGAACAACATTGCATTTCATGGTTTTAAACTTCTTTTCCTCAATCATCCCTTTCGCAATAGTCGTTGAGAATAGACCTTTCATTTGTTTTATGGGAAGAGCATTCGGATCAACATTTTCCTTTTGGGGCTCCAACACTTTCCTATAAACCGGATGCATAAATAAGAGTTAATAAAGGAGGATTTACATAGCCACATTGCAAATAGTAAATACTTTTAGCAATCTCATGCTTAAAACAATCTCACCTTGCTACTTGTACTCAATGCTTGAACCCTCCACTTCTTGCTTTCAATTCTACAAGGTTGCGAGGTTTTCTACTTGTAAGCCTATCTCCCAAAGGGGTCGCTTTCAATCTTTCTTTACGTCACTTCTCCCTTGTCTTTGTATGTTCTTCGATTTCATTATGTAACCGCTCTTTCAATCTAGATCATTCGGCTATCTGCTTTATTTTTTTGTTCGACTCTTGCTCATAAAAGACTTATACATGTGTACAACTTGCTCATATAAGGACTTATACATGTGTGCAACTTGATAGAGAGCTGTGATGTATCCATGCATACTGTGACATGAAGTTGGGGGTAATAAACTCCACGCACCTCTTCACTTCGTATTGCTTTTGAACTGAGTAACAAAGATATTTATCATTGAGAAAGGGACATTTAAAAGAAGCTTTTATGCCAAGATACCACACCATACTTTCCTCCCTTAGATGAGAATGAAGATGGTAACATTCCAAGTGATGTTGTACTCAAGCATAGGGAGAAGGAAAGGATCAGCAGAGGCCATAATCTCAGCAAGCCGGTTTGCGCCAAAGAGAAGAGCGATACGTTGTTGAAAGAAGATCTTGCAGCTCAACATGACATGAACTGATATATATCGAGGAGTTTGAAGGGCTGATTGGGTCAGATGGGTAGGTTCCGAGGAAACATTGCACCTCCTTCATAGATACCTGTACAATTAGCTCAAAACACTCTACAAATTGTCATTAGACACAGAGGCCTATAACTTTCAATAGAGACACGATATTAAAGATTCAAACACATATAAAGATGTGCCTAGAGATGGGCTTCGCGTAATATACATTTTGTAAGAAACAAAGAAGCGGCCAGAAAGTTATGGGCAGTTTACTAGACGGGGGTAAAAAATGTCACAAGAATAGACTATCTAACATAGAGTTTCATCAAAATCGGACTACCGAGCGAAAAGTTATGAGCAAAACACTAATAGGAGGTCAAACTGTCATAAAAATTGCCCTACACCCATGTTAATTTTGCCTGAACAGGATGCTCCCTCAAGACTCCACCTTCATCAATGATCCACCACTCATAGATTTTGCTTAGAACAGGGTAAGTAACTCCCTTGGTGGCTTGGGAAATGGATGGACCATGTGTGTGCAATGACCGGCCGAATAGAAAGAACTTTTAAGTCTTTGAAAGAAAGAAAAGGGAAGAGAGACTCAAGTGAGGGAATACGCAGTGATCTTCATTGTGTCAATAGAGTGAGACTCCACTCCAATCCAACTCAAAATACTACAAACACAAGGGAGAAGAAGAGGTTTCATACGTACAAGAGGGAGCAGAAGCTCCAAGACTATTCAAAGAGAGAGAATGAACTAGAGAGAAATGGACTCAAGAGTCTACATAAGAGAATATCTACAAGAGGGAGAGAAGGCTCATGGAAGAGGCTTGGGGAGACTAGAGCTACAACAACATGAGGCCTAATGGTGGAAGATATGATGAACAAGGGAGAGGAGGGCTCCTTCTATAGAGATCTTGTCACCCTCCTTCACCCATTTACAATTGCTGCATGTAGATTCCTTTCCCCATCAATCACATAAGCCCGTATGTCACCATCCATGTCCTTTTTAGCTACTCTTGCCATGTGTCCCATCAAAAGATGCTCAAGACTCTTAAAATATTGAGAAAGTCAAGAGTCTCCCCACATGGGGCTCATAGGGACCCTCTCTTTTCCATATGTCCACATCCTCCTTATTCCAAATCGGAATTCTGGAAGGATTCCTCTTGACTCCACACTCCTCCACATGCCTTCCACACGCTTGGCATGTGGCCTCTCTTATAGTATTGGAACACATGGACATGAGCCCACCTCTTTATATGACTCATTCTTCCTATTTTCTAAAAACCCCGTAATATCCCATACACAAATAACTCTCACCCCATACCAAGGTATTTATAATTCATAGCTATGGTATTTACAATGATCCATTCCACTAATCGTCTCAATCCCATAAATATCTTAGAAAATAGAAATAAGTGAGAGTTGCTAGGCTATCACTTGATACTCAAACTCTTATCAAACATAGAGAAAAACAATACCAATGCCAAATAAAAAATATCAATTTTTTGCGTCACATCTTTCCCCCCCTAGCAGATCCTCTCTAGTGACAGAGAGGGTCTGCTGGCCCTCAAGGTGGTCGAGCATAGAAGAATTTAAGGCGATACTCATTGGTGCGTCCGAGTATCACCATGCCGTCAACATCCTCAAGTTGTGATGGTGAACTTCTTCTTGACTTGATATGGTCCCTCCCATCAACTGATAAACTTTTTGTCTAGCCGCTTTTCCAAACGGCTATCAAATCTCATGACCAAATCTCCTTCTGCAATATCTTTCTTCTTGCCTAATTTGGTGTCAAAATGGGCCTTTCTCCTTTTTTGAGAAGCTTCCAAGTTTTGTAAGGCCTATAGTCTGCATTCATCTAAGGCTTCTAGCTGTACCAAGCATTGAGCATAGGCATCCTCCTATCCTTCTTTTCTTGCAACAGCAATGCGAAGACTATGTATCTCCAATTCAATGGGCAAAATGGCTTCTATTCCATACACTAGTTGGAATGGTGTAAACCCAATAGCTAGCTTGTGTGTGGTTCTGTAAACCCATAAAACTTCTGCCAAGTGCCTATCCCAATGCCTTTTCTTGGTGTCTACAAGCTTTCCCATTGAATTGCACAACAATCCATCTGGTTTCTCAGCCAAGCCATTACATTGGGGATAGTATGGCATGGACATGCTATGATTTATCTTTAGCTTATGCACCACATCTTCAATTAGTTCATTTCTAAAAGAGGTTCCTCCATCAGTGAGAATTTCCAAAGGACAACCAAAGCGTGAATAAATTTGATCAAAGAGAAGTTTTGCAACTGTGCTTGCCTTGTTATTGACTGTGGCCTTGGCCTCTGCCCATTGAGTCACATAATCTGTGGCCACCAATAAATAATGCTTGCCCTAAGATGAGCAAGGGAGTGGTCCCACAAAGTCCAACCCCCACCTCTCAAATTGTCCATATGCTGGAATAGGCTTCAAGGGCCCAGGAATCAACTGTCGCCTTCCAAACTTTTGGCATACTTTACAACTTCGACACCATTCATATACATCCTTGATGAAGGTGGAGTCTTGAGGGAGCATCCTGCTCAGGCGAAATTAGCATGGGTGGAGGGCAATTTGTATGACATTTTGACCCCTTGTTAGTGTTTTGCTCATAACTTTTTGCTGGGTAGTCCGATTTTGATGAAACTTATATCAGCGCGAAGCTCTCTTCAAGGCTCATTTTGTTGTGTGATTAGATCTTTAATTAGATACTACAACAAAAAGTTATGAGTATCTTTGTTTGATAGTCTATTTTCATGACAGTTTTTACTCCCGTCTAGTAAACTGCCCATAACTTTCTGGCCGCTTCTTTGTTTCTTATGAAATGTATATCAGCGCGAAGCCCATCTGTAGCGCATCTCTATATGTGTTTGAATCTTTAATATCATGTCTCTATTAAAAGTTATAGGCCTCTGTGTCTAATGACAATTTGCAGAGTGTTTTGAGCTAATTGTAAAGGTATCTATGTAGGAGGTGCAATGTTTTCTCGAAACCTACCCATCCGACCCAATCAGCACCTTCAAACTCCTCGATATATATCAGTGCTAACTTTTTCCCTTCCCTCGCTAATCCTACCCTCGAGGATTACCAAGTTGCTCAAACCATTTGCCTAGTTCTTCCCTCCCTCCACTTTTGATTCCCCTCCCACAAACTAACACTCTTCCATATTTCTCCCCCATGTCCCCATATTCTCTTCTGGCCCCGCCATCACCTCCGACACTACTTGTGCTACCATCAACAGAATATGACAATCTTTGATTTTGAATATCAAGATCGAAATAATCCAATTCACACTCCCATGCCAAATTCAAATGATGGGTATGATTTTGATTTGATACCACTTCCCAGTAACCCCATCAAGGAATTCTGGAGCAAATATCCTAATATGAAAACTCGAGGTGGAGGACCCTGGATAACTTCCCTACCAATCTTCGTCAGCATCAAGTTTGTGAAGCTTGAGTCAGCAAATTGGATCCCCAACCTGATTGCCACCATCCCAAGCTCTTTGATGTAATCTTCTTGAAAGAGTACTTGCGTGCACCTCCATGTCTCAGAACCCATCCCAAGCTCTATGCAGTTCCACGATGTCACAGATGGGAGGCCAACATACACACTTTGGGTGACGATCGCACCATTAATTAGCCAATCATCGAGTCATACTCTGGTGTAGAATGTAATATCCAAGGTACATTGATCCGAGAACTTCAAAAGCATGAGCAAATAATGCGCGGCAACATTGACTGCATCCTTCGCCAAAGTGCTATCTTGTGCAAAACATTGGAATACATTCTGGAAGTCCCCTGCCACATCGAAAACCATTTGCCTCCACTCAGTTTCAATCCCAATGAATGCATCGATGCTCAGATTACAAGCCAACTCAATCAAAGAGTCATCTTCTTAGAAGCATGACACATATCTCTGTTCGAACAAATGATGGATACAGGCTACCTATATACAGAGAAAAAATTGTATGGTGCCAAGGCTTTACAACAGCAGGATCGACTGGCATGATACAAGTTCCACATCCATTAGATTACACGCATGGCATCCCAACTCCGTGATCACAATAAGCCATATCCGAGGATGGGTAATAAAATCGATATGGGAGTATGTTGTCTTTGTGCCAACATGGACTTAGGTAGCACAGAATGTGTGTGTAGAGTAGTGGCAAAGCTCTTCTTGTACTTGCATAAGGCTAGGGATAATCTCTCTTAGGAATCCTCAGCATGCAAGTTCTACTTGCAACTCCTACATGCAAGTCCTACATGTGATTACTACATGCGAGTTCTACATGCAATGCCTTAATGCAACATGCAACTTGCAACTCCTACATACTTCTATATGCAAGTTCTACATGTAGAGAGAGAATGTCTTACAATTCCTACATGCAGAGAGAGAAGCTCTCCAACTTGTATAAATACCCCATAATGGAATGAAGGCCACACTCTTTGGGGAATTATGTTGATCTGCTCCTCCCCCCTCCTCCTCCTCCTCCTCCTCCTCCTCCCTTCTCCTCCTCCCTCCTCCTCCTCCCTCCTCCTCCCTCCTCCCTCCTCCCCCTCCTCCTCCTCCCTTCTCCTCCCTCCTCCTCCTCCCTTGACATCCATGATCTATGAGGGAGACCCGTTCTCCACCATGTACCGTATCCTAAATCTTGGATCCTCCTTCTAACCCTTAAACCCCTTCTAAACCCTAGAACCTCTTCTAAACTCTAGAGCCTCTCTCTAAACCTTGTAACCTCCTTCTAAACTCGAAACGTCCCTCTAGCCCTTAAATCCTCCTAAACCCTTCAACCCCCGATGAAGGAGAAAGCCTTCATTGCCCCAACCATGATGATGCACGTTCCTTTCACAAATGCATGCACTGTGTTTTCTTACCACACTTAAGCCTACGTCTCTCACCGGAATATGACCCGAGGTCCTAAGCTACAGTTATACTACAAACAAAAACACCAAAATATCTGTAGGTGACAAATAAGCCTCGAAACTCTGCATGCTGAGAACACCTCACTCTTCTTGTGGAAGCCATGGGAAAGAGCCAACAAGGTGTCACTACTGACATAAAACGAGCATGTTGGGTATCAACTCTAGTGACTCAACATCTTGAGAGCTAAGATCAGGTTGATGTGTTCTTTTTTGTCTCATGGGTCATTTTGGTGTTGTGAAGATGTTCATATAGTTCTCTCTCTCTCTCTCTCTCTCTCTCTCTCTCTCTCTCCGATCTCTCTCTCTCACACACACACACACACACACACACACACTCAATAGTAATTTACTACTATCAGTTATTTCGCTCAATCACATATATAAGGTAATACATTGTATTTATACAATGTATATACCATCACATGAGTACTCATACCTATTAACCCGCCTCCCATATGACAGTGATTAGACTTACAGCTTAATTCCTATGTTTGGTCTAAATCAACCAAATGTAACTCCTTAATTTCACCTCACTCTTACCATGGATGTAGTAAAGTTCTCAGGATTTGTCCTCAGTTAATGTCACCATATCTTGTCAATCTATTAAAATGACTATTTTTACCTATCCTCCATAAGAAAAAATCTCCTTCTTCCCTCGTAATATCTTTAGCCAGTAATATCTCGTTAAAAATGTCGTTGAGAACCTTTGAGTGAGTATAGCACTTATTTGTCTTTTCTCTCCTTGGATTCCCATCGCTCTCTTAAGTAGAGTGTTCTCTAAGGCGCTTTTAAATTTCTAGTCAGGAAGTGTGTTTGAACAGGGTACATGGCGGTTGACTGGCAGTAGTTAGCTAGAGGCCATAATTGGCATTTGTGGAATATACCGAACCTATATATGAACCTAAACTCCCCACCTTACGCCTCATAATCTAGCGGCTACTCCTGTCCACTAAGCATCTATCTGTGGCGATTCTCTCTATGGCGATTCTCTCTATGAGCTTTCCACTAACCTATGCAACCCTCTAAGCCTCACGACTCCCTACTAGTCTCTCCTCGCGATTCTCTACTATTCTCTACTTCGCGTCTCCCTACTAGTCTCCACCTCTAGCAACGCTGTCGAAAATCTCCTCTAGCTTCTTCTTCCTCTCATTTACCATCTGCCTCTACCGCCCCCTCACCTCTCCTCTCTTCTCTTTACCCTGTTACTCTATCAAGCATTCTCATCCCTATTCCGTAAGAGAACGTAGCGGTTTCAGATAATGACTTCTGTGGAGGTTTCCCCCGTTGAAGCAACTGAACAGTTTCGCGCAGCTGGCAGCGTTCCTTCTTCCTCCTCCTCTCAGGTCCACTCCCTTGATCTCTCTATGCATGCAGATCGCCATAATCACTATTGATTAATGGTGGATGCACTGCGATATGATTGTGAGGTCTTGCTTGAATCCGTGACTACGCACTGATAACCGGATGTCAATCGCCTTCCGTTGATCCATGCGTTGTGATTCCCATAGTCACAAATTTCTTTATTAGTTCAAATGAATTAGATAAGTTTTCTCTTGAATCGATCCATGAAGGTTAAATGCTTCACACATCAGGAGTAAGTGTTGTCGCAATACTTTCTTATCATGAACGCTAGACAAATCTAGTCTTTTAAACGTTATAGGCATGTTTGTATGTTGTAATTTCCGTCAGTTGAATCACTCAAAGAGAACCCAAACAGTGGGAAACTCCTCTCTCGATTAATAAGTGCAGATGGCTTTAACGCAATATAGTTACCATTTTTTCGTTAAATGTCCCTTTATTAAAGGAGACCAGCCCTGAGATTGTTATGGTTCGTCAGATCTTGAGTTTCGCTGGAGATGTAGTCCCACGCTTCCCTTTGCATTGTGTTGCTTAGAATGCATATGTTGGAGCGGGTTAGCAATGATTAACCATCCTGTTTAAGAACCGAGACCCAGAGTTCTTGTGTTGTGTTCTCGTAGATTTGTTTGATCATAAACAACCGAAGTAATGGGTTTGTTTGTGATTGATCATTGAATGTATGCTTGTCCAAAAGCATCATATGGGGAATAGCATCTAAACCTTTTTCTTGCAGTTTGAAAGCCTTCATGTATGGTACATATGATGACTATGGCTTAAGTTTTAATGGGAATGCCTTAGTCTCCTCACTCTGTCTCTGGTTCTTAACCATGTTGTCTGCTCACTTGGACCCGTAATGATGGTTTATAGCAGGCATCTCCTTGTCTTCTTTAGGCTTGGAGTCTTGAGTATTTGAAGATGTATGTACTCTGTGTTTTCGTACTTACCAGAGTCCTAAAGAATGGCTTAGTCCTGGTCTAAGTCTTTGCACTGTAGGAATCCATTGTCAAGTCAAGCTGGCTGTCCTTTTTGTTACTCTGGTACATGCTTGTAGAAGGTTGTATCATGCTTACCACCAATTAATGGTGGCTATACATACCCAACCCTAACCCAACAATCCACATACAACTGTTATCCACAGCATTCTTCGATATACTTATGCTTACCAAGGTAGCTAGTGACTGATTCTAACTGGTTACTCGAGCCTTCTAACATGTCTCATCTTTCAACTCACATAATGTATGTTGGCTTTTTATCATTGAATTTTATAAACATCCAAAAGGATGCTCCTTGAAGCTGTATCACTCATTTTTTCAGTTTGTAATAATATATAAGTTCATCTTTAGAATACCCCATGATATTCCTATGATTTACAGCAAATCTAGACTCCTGTAGATAAAGCATCTCATGAGCAAAACTATGTGCTGTTACCATTGAGTATTATGTCTGCTGCCCTAAGATGTTTTCACTATAAAGAATCTAGAAGATGCTGAAGGGTCACCACTTTAATAGTATATAAGTTCGTCTTAAATGTTTCCCTTGAGCATTTACAGTCATTGAATATTGATGCCAGTAGATAGCAAGTCTGAAATTCTGCAAACTGAGATGTTTTTCATTATAGATGATCTAGAGATTGCTAAGGAGTTACCATTTGGGCTCCAAATGGACTGATATTATTGTCAGAAGATAGAAATTCTGAATTTTTGCAGACAAGGCATCTTCATGAACAGAAATATATGTGATGCCGGTTTATTTTTATGCTTGCTGCCCTGTGATGCTTTTCATTTTTGAAGATCTAGAGGATGCTAAGGAGTTACCACTTGTACTCCGAAGGAACTGTTGATTCTTATGTCATGGAATGGGATCTCACTTATGTAGTTTGTTCCTTGCCTGGATAGATGTGGTTAATCTTGGAATGCCAACAGTTATACTCTTTGTCTTACCAACCAGTCTGAAAAACAGTTTTGTGGATGAGTTTCCTGCTAAGTTAGCCTGATATGTAGATAGGTTATGGCATGGATAAGTTTGATGGGCCAGCTCGGGATGCAGTATGAAAGCAGATACCTATATGGTGAAAGTAGATCACAATCCACTACATTGTGACTTCCCCCAAGGTGTCTTTTATATCTGTCTAGTCCTAATTATGCGTACGCATAAAGAACAAGACCAAAATTGATGTATCATTTTTGAAAGCTAGATGTGAGGAATCTTGCACCCACCATCATCCAAACGATTAGGGAAAAAGCCTCCAAATCTTTGTCCTCCCATTCTTCAGCCTCAAGAAGTTCTACAATCTTGCCCATGGAATTAACTGTTGTCTTATGCTTCCCATCCAATCCTTTCATCATCTTAAAATTCTCCTAATCGCCAACTTGCTGCATATCTTCACCTTCCATTATGGGCGATTTCTCCAATCCAACTTGTCGTCTTTTCTGATATTGGTAATAGGCATCCCTGAACTCATCGAAATCAAGAAAACTTGCAACCCACAAACTAAAATTTAATGCTGTATGAATTACTTAACAAAGGCACACTTAATTGATGTTGGAGTCATGGTCCTTCATGCAAGGGCCTCCATCCATCAATTAGAGTAGATC